>NC_064620.1:179741363-180044393 GCF_023898315.1 Schistocerca nitens | reverse complement strand
CTCGGTCCGGTACACACTTTTAATCTGCCAGGAAGTTTCATATCAGCGCACACTCCGCTGCAGAGTGAAAATCTCATTCTGTCCCAAATGATGTTTATTATCTGGCTGTAAAGGAAAAGTGGTTCTGACTCTGAATAAAAGTTATCAAACCTTTACTGTGGTTTCTAACACAGTAAATCAAAAGTGAATAAAAACAGGAGGATAGCTGACCGAGTAAATACATGTAGAATCTAGAATATAACCATTCGCACTGCAGGCGAGCCGCTTGCCTGTTTTCGAGTGTGCTTAACGGGATAATACTTTTGAGGTACGTAATACTAGGTGAACCACACAGACAGATTTTCATAATATGTACATTGGTGTGTCACATATGTCGATGTAATGATTTGTATTCTCCTTGTTTATAGTACTCGACAGTGGGACCATGTCTTCCGAAAACACGTTTTTAAGTTAAATAGATCACACTTGGTGCCTTACACTCTTCGTACTAAAAATAAGATGTAGATATCGTGTGATTAGGGCCTCCCGTCGGGTGGACCGTTCGCCGGGTGCAAACTTTTCGATTTGACGCCATTTCGGTGACTTGCGCGTCGATGGGGATGAAATGATGGTGTTTGGGATATCCCAAAACCCACTGCCTGAGCGGAGAAAAATCTCCGACCCAGCCAGGAATCGAATCCGGTCCCTTAGGATTGATATTCTGTCGCGAAGACCACTCAGCTACCGGGATGGACACTCTGGGTTCATAACTCGTATTACAAACACATGTTTTCACAAAATGCAAGAGCGTGATCTGCACTGCAGAAATATATGTTCACGTCTCCGATCGACAACGATGCTCCTACCTGGAGGCCGTGAAGTGTGAATTTAACACATCCACACCGCTTTTGACTTTTCCTCGTTGCGATCCTCCGTACGTCGCTCCAAGGAATGGAGCAGCGCGTGTAATTGAGAAAAGGACGGTTCGCTCGTAAAATTTTCTGCAGATGTTAATATGCAAAGCGAGGAGAATATTCAGACGCGCGTTCTCGGAGTAGACAGATGACGCAAATCCGCGGCCGGACGGAAATACAGGGTAGCAGAAAATCGGTAGCGCTCAGCGGAGCACAAAAGAAGGCGGCGCTGAAACGGAATAGCGAAGTGGCAGCGGCGACAGCTCCCGTCCGCTTCTGCAGGTAGAGGGGAGCCGGGGAGCCTCTGGGCCGGAAGCACGCACTAAACTCAAGTTAGTTTTTGCTGCCAGCGAGTGGAACAGTGGGCTATGACCAGAGTCAGAAAGTTTTCCATAGTCCCGAATATGTCGCACAGGTGTAAAACGTGGCACTCGTAGAGGATTTCCATTTTCAGTTCTTTTCCACTCCTTTGTTGTTTCCATCTCTCGATGCATGGGCGGGCTGGCAGCAGCGATGTATGCGCTCTTCAGACGATGGTCTGTGAAACATGAAGTGGCACTAAAAACATATGAAGATTAAAAAAATACGATATTATTAAAAGCGTGATAATGCTAATGTGATGAAACTGACGGAGGGAAGTGGACGGAGGCTGAGGATGAGAAAAGAAGGGAGCAGACATTAGAGCTTTAGAAAAAGAAGAAAAGTCGCCCTGAAGAGGCCCGTTGCGAAGTCGGTCGAAACGTCGACATTTAATTCTATTGTGACAACTTCACTTGGTATATATGCTAGTTAACCTGAAACGTACACGCTACTTCTGACTTGAAAACGTAAGAAAATGATACTAAACGCCATAATACCGGCTTAGCCAATTATATTTTCAGTGTTATTTTCTGCTTGGTTAAGGCTTTATATGGATTTTAGTGTTATTTTCTTACCATTTCAGTTCAGCAATGGCATATACTTATCAGGTTAAATGGCTTGCATGCCACGTGAAGTTGTCGCAGTACATATTTTTCCAGTGTGAAACACCGCGCGGGATAAGGCGAGCGGTCGGGGGCGCTGCAGTCATGGACTCTACGGCTGGTCCTGGCGGAGGTTCGAGTCCTCCCTCGGGCGTGGGTGTGTGTGTTTGTCCTTTGGATAATTTAGGTTAAGTAGTGTGTAAGCTTAGGGACTGATGACCCTAGCAGTTAAGTCCCATAAGATTTCACACATATTTTTGAATGTAAAATTGGTCCATGATCGAAAATGGTGGTGAATAAATGTATTGTAAGAAGCACAGTCTGTATTACGCGTTTTTCCAAGTATGTGGATGGTGTTGAGAGTTGCCTGAAACAATTTTTTGACAAACTGACAATGGCTCTATAGCACCCTATGAACTTATAAAAGAAGTAAAATATTTGTGGATGTGGTTTTGAGACGGTTCTGGAGAATGGAGGGATTTAACTCTGCTACGGCTTGGGAATGAACCCCGCACGGTCGGATGTGCTGCTCAAGGGTGGGTTGGAAAGTATCAGACGAGAGAGTCTAGTGCAAAAAATGGAAGGTTAACGAGCTATTGCAATGTGGTTGCTCTACCGTCGTATCAAGCTCCTTACAATGAAGCGGAAGTGCCGGATTCATCCAATTAACCAAAATAGGAAACACATGGGAACATTCTACACTCTTTTTGAAGAACTTCGGCGTGCGGGGAGTAAGTTTTTAACTTATTCAGAATGCCTACTGCATTCTTTGATGAGCTTCACTAAAAGCTGAAAAATGGAATCCAACGCCAGAATACTAAAATAGGAAATTCCATTCCGTCACATGAAAGGCTCGCTCGTACATTGCGGTAAGTAAAAAAAAAAAAAAAAAATTGCTGACAGATTTAAATGAAAGTGCCAGATTACCAAATTTCAATAAGTGAAGACATGTGCACTTTTTTCAATTATTTACTTAAAAATAGAAAAATCTTCAATATGAAAGAATCCCATTTTGTTTTTAGAGTGGAAAAATGTTTCAAATGGCTCTGAGCACTATGGGACCTAACTGCTGAGATCATCAGTCCCCTAGAACTTAGAACTACTTAAACCTAACTAACCTAAGAACATCACACACATCCATGCCCGTGGCAGGATTCGAACCTGCGACCGTAGCGGTCGCGCGGTTCCAGACTGTACCGCCTAGAACCGCTCGGCCACGCCGACGGCTAGAGTGGACAACAAAATATTTTTTAAATATGTGCGATGTCAGACAAATATTACACAAATGATAAAGAACAAATAAAATGGTTCAAATGGCTCTGAGCACTATGAGACTTCTGAGGTCATCAGTCCCCTAGAACTTAGAACTACTTAAACCTAATTAACCTAAGGACCTCACACACATCAATGCCCGAGGCAGGATTCGAACCTGCGACCGTAGCGGTCGCGCGGTTCCTGACTTTAGCGCCTAGAACCGCTCAGCCAGTCCGGCCGGCAAAGCACAAATAAACTAACATGTTATGTATTCATATTTTTTGTTCTTTATTGTACAAAGAAGATGGAAAACAATAACTGAAGTGCATATAAAACTAAAAATATAGCCTATGTATAAGCTCAAAACACATCTGTCCATCTTGGAAGCTTAGTCCAGTCACAAACTTGACTGTTTTGTATTAATAAAAAGCAAATTAACTCACTTTACATTAAAGAAAATCTTAAGTGATATCTGTAGACACAGAAACAGATGGGGAAGGGCTCTACGTAGGTTAATAATCAGGGGACATGGCTACCGAGGGACTCAAGTGGCTTTCTTTTCGAAGAGCGTTCGTGCTGGTTATTTGAATTGGAGTAACTGAGAAGTTGTGGATTACGGAACTGATGACTTTGGGAAAATGATGCTTGGAAGTAGTTACCTGATTTGAATTGGTTTTAGTACGACGATTGAGAATGGAGAAACGATGGAGGCTGTGGGAGGGGGTAGTTCTGATGGTAATAGGGTTGTGTTTGCGATAGTATACTTTGGTTAAGTGTTTTTGGTCACTGCTTTTTGAAACTAATTAAAGAACACTCATTTGAAGTTCGATAACCTCACCATCGTCAGATTTGTTTAGGTGGGGTAGAAATGCTCGGAAGAATGACATATGGGTACTGGGAGTTGATTGTTTTTAGTTCAGGTTCATCTGGGGGGAGCGGCGTTTTCTGCGGCCTGTATTGTTTTCGTTTTCGTTGCCTTTTTTATAGCGTAGTAGGCTTTCGATTTCCTGGACAAATGATTGTTGCAGCTGCTGATCATCAACATCTCCGTCATCATTGATAACACTACTATCTTTTAAACTTTCTGCAACTTCCCTGGACTGATACAGTTCATTAAAAAATTGCATTCAGTAAGTGTAAATGTATTTTTTAATGTAAGGTGCGCCGGCTCCACTTTCCTTGCATTCTTTCAGTTTTCTCTTTGATTTTGAAAATACATCGTGAAGATTGCACCTCCTCTTCGTTACTGCTTTTCCTGCAACAATGAAAAAAAAGAAAACTACAGTCGACTCTCGATTATCTGAGTGCGGATTAAATTTATTGTAGTGCTATATGTGAGATCCTGCCCACTCGTCTAATATAGAGTGCCTAGGAAGCTGTTTTCTCGGGTAGTTACACAACATTCAAGCAAATCATACTAAAGGGAGTTTATTACAGTAAATAGAATTGACAGCTCTTAAATGTGCCTTTTTTACAAAGAGGTGACGCAAGCAACTGGCGACATGCAATTAATCAATGTCCTCTGATATATACAGTTTCCATGCATGCGATTAATATAGATCACAAGTCCCGGCTAAATCGTTTGGATGACGGCTCGTCTTCTAGTCGGCTCTTCTAGTGCGGCCATGGCTAGCTGGAGCGGCGCTTGTATTCTATTCTTGTAGAGGCCGATCCTGTCGTGGTGCGGTCCTACTCAGCGTACTATTGGCGAACGTTGTCTCACAGCCTTCTCTGCGGTGAATTTCCAGGCCGTTGTGCCGGCGCTTGATGTTACGCCGGATCATTATACGTTCAAATATCGAATGGAGATAGAGCTCCAAACATTTTTACTGTAAAGGAAATCTAATTTACAGATAGCTGTTTTTAATAAATCTTTTTCAAGGTTACTGATGTCCAATATATCAAAATGAAGGGAGTCATTTTTACCTTAATTGTATTCTGATTTTATTTACTTTTACATACTAACTTTTTGATCTACTTTGCTTGAAAAGTACCTAAGATAATTTTTTAAATAAAAGTTATTACCATGTGCTATGATTAACAGACATACATGCCAAGACTCTAAAAAAGCGTCCAATACGAAAAAATAATTATAATAGAAATTTTAGGTCTGATTTGCTTGAATTATTTTTAACTTGAACTGCAACAAATACTATTTATTTGCATAATATTGTGTGACAAATATTGTAGGCATGACATAAGGAACTAATGAAGTATGACACACAGTACACAATTTTTTTCCCCATTTTCTCAAAATCCTAATTCAGTTCGCAGCACACTTATCCCCATGCATCCCTAGTCACATTTTTATCTTTAAACGAGTTCAAAGTTTTGTGTCACAATAATGGTTTTGCTTCCACTATCGAAATGAGTACGTCATTGTGTGTCTCGTATTCTATTGCAAACGCATACAGAACTCACTGTCGAATCACTATTTCATGATTTGAATGTATGTATGTATGCATTAAACCGGGGACCTAGAAACTATGGAGAGGCTTCGTTTCGCCGTAGACCTCAGCGGTTCACTGCCCAACAACAGGCCACAGCAATCCACCCACCCCACCACCGCCCCACACCGAACCCAGGGTTATTTCGCGGTTAGGCGCCCAGTGGACCCCCCAACCCACCCTCCCCTCCCGAGAACGTCTCGTACCAAACGAGTGTAACCCCAAATGAAGTGTTTGCATGGTAGAATAATTATGGTGTACGCATGCGTGGAAACGGCGTTTGCGCAGCAATCGCCGACGCATTGTAACTGAGGCGAAATGAGGGGAACAAGCAAGCATTGCCCCAGGTGGATGGAAAACCGCCTCAAAAACCATCCACAGGCTGGCAGGCACACCGCCGGGCGGATCGTGTCGGGGACCGGCACGCCTTCCCGCTCGGGAAGCAGCTGGTTAGACCCCGCGGGCTGTTTTGTATTTTAGTCCTACACGCGCAAAGTCGACTGTACGGCAAGGAGTCACAGCGAGAACTGATGAGGGAGGATGGCCGGCAGACAATCGGTGAGTGCGCAAGCTCCGATCTGAATACCTGCAGCACTGTATTCCCGCCAGCGGCCCGAAGCCGCTACGTGGCAGTGGCAATGGCCGGCTACTACCCAGCTTTCCTCCGTTGCCGGTCCGTAGTCCACCAGCGTGCTATCTCCAGTGTCCTCCAATGGTTCACACCTGTAATGCAGACGGCCGATATTTTACCGGCCGTCCAAAGTAAGTGCGTTTGCATGTAGCCTTACGCAACTTCTTCACCGAAATCGGACAAGCAGCGTTCCTAATCACGCTGGCGAGTGTTGATCGCCGTCCAACAGTAATTTCTTCCAAAAATGTCACCAAAGTCCGAGGAAATTTATCTGCGGAACTGCAGCAGAGAATGACTTTAGACCCACCGAAGACAAACAAGTATGAGAGAGTGCCTAAACATGTTGCCATTCTAAATCCAAAGTCATCGGGTCATATGCGAACTCACAATGCGCCAAGGGTGTGATTTTGCGAATGAAGTTCTCACACGACTGATTTTGAATGGTTTTATGTAGGTAGCATCTGTTTCACAGATGAGCGCACCTCCAGCTCAATAGATTAATGAAAAACAAAATCCGAAAAAATACAAAGTTACTGTTTGAGTTACGGTATGCAACAGAGGGATAATCGGCCCTTTTTTCCTACGAAGATCAGCAAGTAGTGAACGTTGCGTTGTTACTTTGGAGCAATTTGTCGCCTCACAGCAAACGTTGGAGGATCGATCAGGCACCGAGAGGTTCATGCAATATGCGGACACTTCAGCAAACGAATCATTGCGTAAAAGTATCCCACATCACTCGATCTGTCTCTTTTTGACTGGTGTGGAACAATGTGAAAAACACAGTCTACCGGAAAGATCCTACCACGATGGATGGGGTGGAATGTGTCGCCACCGAATCTGTTTCCACTGAAACACTATCAGATGCGATGGCAAATTTCGTTTTTCATTTACGTGACCTCTCTCCTACGAGTGGTGAACATTTTGAAAAGTTTGTGTAGACTGTTTACAAAGGACGAACTTGTTTATTTATGCTGATAGCAGCTGTACAGTGTACAGCTACGTATTTTCGCAGTTACTGTAACTGCTGTTGAGAGAAATCTGTATGTAATTCTTACAGTTTACACAATGAATACAGGAAATGTATTCGCAGTTGCGATTATGAATCACCTGCGGCTGTATTCTGGAATAACGACATTGGAAATTTATGCCAGATTTATCGCTTTATGCGAGCGCTCACCTTAACCACTTCGGCTATCCGTGCACACTTTACAGCCAGACCAAAGCTTGCATACGTCATAGTCCTTTTCGCACAAACTGCTCACGTACGTTACGTGTATCCCCATATTCCCACGCAGGAAGGACATATTCATTGAGAATCGAGAACCTGGTGTTGGCGAATAAAGACAAAATAGTAGCCCCTGTGTTGCAATGTTCCTTCGACATGCATGCATGTACTATGGAACACTGCATAAAACTTCTTAATAACATTGGCACGGCTATTTCGTCTTCGTTTTGAAAAAGATATCTCGTATGTTGCATTGCTCTATCCATCTTTGTTTTCATGTTCTAATTTTAAAACAATGGAGTCCTTCGTTGGACATCAACCAAAGCGCAACTAAATGACAACAAATCAATTTATCTGGGGATGACAGGAAGAAATTTCAATACTAGATACAAACTACACATAAAGAGCCGGAGGTACAAGCATGAAAAGGAAGGAAGGTAGTTTAGGTGTTAATGTCCTGTCGATAACGAGGACAATACAGACGGAGCACAAGCTCGGAGTGGAGAAGAATGGAGAAGTTAATCGGCCATCTCCTTTCAGGGGAACCATCCCGGCATTCGACTTAACGATTTATTGAAATTACGGAGAATCATAATCTGGATGGCCAGGTAGAGATTTGAACGGGCTTAGTCCCGAATGAGAGTACAATGTGGTGGCCATTGTACCCCTTCCACCGGTAAAAACACGAGGGTGAACAATCTAACGTGGAAAAGTATTTGAAAACTATCAGAATGAAAAATCGCAACATAAAACTCTTCAGGGAAGTATGTTCCGTCTATGCAACTAAATGAAAGGCAGTTTGTTTTTTGCCATAAGCGTTCTTTTATTCGTGAAGTATCTTCAGTGGCCAGTAATATATGTTCCTTCCTATACATGTAAAAAATGTACTATGTAACAGTTACAATTGTTACTATGTTACATTTTGTTTCTTTTTCAGATGAAAAACAACTGTTGTAGCACAAATTTCATGATATTAAATTATCGTTTGATGATCCTTACGATTTCCTGTGTTGTTAGTCCATGCGGGTAGCCCTGGAGACGGGTTTATTCGATTCCAATGCTCCAGCTGGTCGATTTCCGATGTTTTTCCATCCACATTTATTACAACACTTCGCTTGCTTGGATGTGTGTGTGTGTGTGTGTGTGTGTGTGTGTGTGTGTGTGTGCGAGAGAGAGAGAGAGAGAGGGAGGAGTGAAAGAGAACGAGGAAGAAGGGAGGAGAGGAAGAGTGATTATTTATGTACTCAGTTTATGTTTCAATTTTCTGTTTTTTATTGTTTCTGTGGCTAACATGAGTTACTGCTTATATTCATTTGCTCAGTAATTACTTTCTTTTTTATTGCAAGGGCTCTTTGTACGTGGAAGTTTTCTTGTAATGGCAAGAGTTTTTTGTTGTGACTGTTCACTCTAATAATTTTCATGCCTTGTTCCATGCTGGTCGATTTGTGTCTATGTCTTATCAGGTGTTCGGCAAAGGTAGAATGATTAGTTTCACACTTCTAGTTTCTTACATGTTCATTAGCCTAGTTCTGAAGTTCCTGCATGTCATCCCCCAGATACATTGATTCACGTTCTCGGCGTTCCAACTGGTATATACGTGCTCTTTGGTATTTATCTGGTTTGTATGTTGTTGCTTGTAAATGTAACTGGAGTGCGTTTCTTGTTCTGTAAGCAATTTGTAATCGCTGTTTCTTTGAAATATTTACTATCCTGTGTGTTGATTTGTGCATCTACGTTAAAATGCACCATTTCTTTCTGTAACTCATGTACGGGCGTTATTGTTGTATGTTTCCCTGCGTGCTGTAGTGTTTGTGGGGTTCTTTGGGGTTTGTGTTCTCTATTTGTTTTCATTTTTCTTTAGCTGTGTTTTGATTTTTTGGTTCAGTCTTTGTACCGTTTTTCTGTTTTAACCGTTGTTTGTGGCTGCCAATTGCGTTGTTCGTAATTCTTTCTCTTAGTTTTCTGTGATGAGTGCAATTATTTAGTCTGTGTAACATGTGTCGTAGGGCTGCTAATTTTTGATTGTGCAAGTGGTTGGATGTAGCATGTGTAATTGTATCTCTTTCTATCGACTTTCTGAATTTATCAGATGTGCAGAAAATAAAAAATTAAAACAATCCGATTCCCTCTACTTAAACTCTCCCCTTTCTTCACATATCTCTCACCACACACGGTGACACATATTCGTGTATGAGTAATAAACTAACAAATTGCATATAAACACCACAACGTAAACCAAAGACGACAGAAAACACAAAGCGGCAGTTGTTAGCACTATAAACAGTAAACATACACAACTAACACATGTTTTAAATACTGTTATTTGGAATGAAGCATCTGAGCCAAATATGCTCTCACATACCGAAAGTGGGACATCCTGGTGTATCCACCTAACGATGTACGATTCCTAGGCGACGACACATACAGGGTACTCTAAAATTCCCCTTATAAACTTCCAGGGCTTGTAGAGGGGACTGAGTGGATAATGTTTTTAATTGGAACACACGTCTGGAAAAGTGCCATTTCCGCGCTACAAACATTTAAAAACAGGTTGCCAACGCGACCACTTTCACAAGTAATTTATTAGGCATGACTCAGTATATAAAACCTGTTTTATAATACCACTCATTAATAACACAAGAAACAGAAAGGAAACAGAATCAGTTTTAATAAACACTGTTATTTGCAGTTAAACTTATAACTTTTAGTCCTTTTGAAAGGAAGGTTAGCATTCTGATTGACTACACGTAAGATTTGACGTTGTGGTCACCAAGTTCAGTGCACACGTTGTACCTACGAATGAAGTTGTGATATACACGCTCTATCCCACTATGTGACTGTGCAAAATGTCGTGCAGCGACCACAATTCCTGATACCAGACCTTCTTCTGTGTCCACAGGCGTCTCATAATCTCTGCTCTTTTTTCGACCTCACAGCTAAAATTTCAGTGTAGTCAACGCGGCCATCGTGTAGGCCATGTGAATGGACCCCCTCTGTTTGTCCATATGTGTATGAAACATTGGTCACAATACTACCAAACAAGAAAAGTGAGTGGGTGCGCCTCCTTGCTGAAATCACATGTCTTGACGGATGTTCAACGACACAGCATACAATAATTGTTGTGATAAGGTCAAGTTGATGGGACCTGCGACCTTGGGGGACTGATGACCTCAGATGTTAAGTCCCATACTGCGCAGAGCCATTTGAACCATTTTTGAACCTGCTCACACATTGATCTGTGTTGGATTCTCTGAACGTGGCCGAGAGTTGGCTGCTTCGAGAATTGACAACACAATCCATAGAAAATTTACATTCATCTGTAAAGAGAATGCGCCGTGGAAATACTAGGGTCTTGTTGAGTCAGCCGCAGAAACTGCATACAAAAGTCAATACGTGGTGCAAAATCGTCTGGCATTAGTGATTGTATCTTTTGGAGGTGGAATGTATGTAGTTGTTGGTCATGTAGAACATACCAAATGGTGCTGGAGCAACATACATTGCACGCACAGTTGCTCGTGTACTCGTTGCGAGTTCTCTTTAACGTGATTCAGTACAGCCTCATCCACTTCCTCCAGGTCGGATGTGCGGCACCTCCTTGGAATAAAACATTCACGCCTGCCGACGACGAAGGCACCCTTTTATCCAGGCCTTTTCGTAACTGTGGGGAAGAGGGCACGTGACGTTGTGGACAATTATGTTGATAAGGCAGCTCTTCCATTACCTTGAGCTTAACCATACAGAAGGCTCATATCGGAGTATTCTGCAAACGTGTACTCAGAGACACGTGGATGATGCTATGAGGCTACAACCAGGTCAGAGAGGTAGGACAGATGTCATATGACCTCAGCTGATCGGACATAAGTACACCCCTCCCCCGCCACGACCACCCAGTTGAATGTCTACCTAGCAAACACTTTCTCAGACGGCTGTAACACGTAAATGGTACGTTTCCGGACATACGTTAAGATTTAAAATAGTGTCTACTCAGTCCCCTCAACAAGTCTTACAAGATTCAGGGGGAATTTTAGAGCACCATGTCTACTAAGATCTCAAAATTCAAATAGCAGTTTCACTTCGAAAAATGGCGCTCCAAAAAGTGGTTCTTACCTAACACTAAGATAATAACAAAAAACTGTAACGTAGTACATTAGAAAAAATTGGTAACACGTTTGTTATACAGGGTGTCCTACCAAACTTTACCACCTAACATACTTCCGAAATGAAACAAAATATGAAATATTCAATTGATGCAGGGACGCACCCATAACAGTGGCGGGAATGTACAATTCCTACAAGTAAACGGACATCACTTTCTACGCAAAGTTACTTTTTTTAATGGCTTGTATATGGTTTTCCTGCCGAAATGAAAACTAGAAGTGTAATTAGTGATGGCAGGCTTAGTTCCACGACTCTAAGTCTTATACATTCTTGGGCGTTAAATAATAGAAAAGGTGCCACAGTTTCTGCCCTAATGCTGTAATGCCGTATATGGGGGTGACTGCACTGTCTTAAAGCCTTAATCTGCGCATCATGGTAGAAACTGTGACACCGTTGCCATTCTTTGAAGTGTATACTTATTTCAAAAGACTGGAATTTAGAACAGTGAAAACAAGACTGCCGTCACTAAAGTGCCTACTGTTTTCATTTCCGTAGAAAAAAACATAGAGGCGTTATTTTAATAAACCTAACTTTGTGTTGAAAGTGATGTTTGTTTACCTTTATGGTTTGTGAGTCACATATGTGCATTCCTGACCAACTGCATTTTTCACATTATGTGAGGTGGCAGAGAATGTGGGATGCCCCATATAATATATGGAATTTTTATTAGTCGTTTGTGATGATGTTTCATAACTAAAACGAAGTGAAATGTGAATGACATAAAAAAATATCTTTTATTCAGCTGCATATACGGGTCGCATCTCCAAGAACATACGACGGTTATTCGGAAAGTAAGGAACGATTGGTAGTGAAATGGAAACTACAGTGAAGATCTTACGAAGCTTTGCACAGATGCGTTGGGCACAGTGTCTAGTATGCCCGTCGATCGCATCATGTTGCTCTTTTCAGTTATGAGCTCACAGTGAGAACGTAAAAATGGCTAGAAATTAGCGTCTCCCGCCAAGTATGAGGGCCTGGCGAAAGATTTCGCCTGAAGCTATGTAATCCACATAACATAACTGTCATGCAGTTCGTTCTACACGACAATTTTCGGCCGCACTCTGCAGGGACAATGAAGATGCTCCTGCAGCGTTTTCGATGGGAAGGGTTTGATTACCCACAATACAGATAGTAATTGGCTACCCCTGAGGTCCACCTCTGCTCAAATGAACCGCTGGCTATTAAGACAATATTTTTACACAGACAGCGAGCTGCAGTCCAGAGTAGAAAATTGTCGAAAAGCACTGGCGGCTGTCTTCTATAACGAAGGAATTGAAAAGTTGGTACAACGGTATGACAGATGTCTGAGAGGCGACTGTGTAGAGGAGTAGCTGGAAGGTGTATCTAACTGTTGCAAATAAAACAGTTTTGATTTTCATTGTGGTTTCCATTTCGCAACCTATCGTTCCTTACTTTCCGAATAGCCCACATAATAATTCAAGTATAAAAGCAAATAAAGAATGACAGAAAATGTAAAAATGACGATATATGCTGAAGTTCCTGAATGAAAGATTAATTCTAAGCACGGCTGATAACCTAGTGACTTTTGTATAGGGGAATATCTTTGGCTATAAGTAACATACATGCAATATTTCAGATATTTTTCGATTTACACACAACATAGTTCCGACAACACATTGATTTTCCGTGTCATTTTCTAATATGTTTGAAACTAGTCTCATTTACATAAATTGACTGTTGTGGATATCAGTGAGTAAATTCAGATCGTTGTTGAAACACAGTTCCCTATTTTGCGTACATGCCACATTGAACTAACACTGTGTGTATGTATTCGTAGATTATAGTGACAGGGGAGTGCTACATTAAACAGATTCATCACAACTGATATGTGGTGATATTTATAGAACTTAATGCATCATTTAGATACATCGGAGTAATGTTCAATTGCAAAAAGCCAAAGGATGTTAAAATATTTCAGTACAAACAATCTACACTACTGGCCATTAAAATTTCTACACCACGGAGATGACGTTCTAAAGACGCGAAAATTAACTGACAGGAAGAAGATCCTGTGATACGCAAATCATTAGCTTATCAGAGCATTCACACAAGTTTGGCGCCGGTGGCTACACCTACAACGTGCTAACATGGGGAAAGTTTCCAACCGATTTCTCATACACAAACAGCAGTTGACCGGCGTTACCTGGCGAAACGTTGTTGTGATCCTCGTATAAGGAGAAGAAATGCGTGCCACCACGTTTCCGACTTCGATAAAGGTCGGATTGTAGCCTATCGCGATTGCGGTTTATCGTATCGCGACATTGCTGCTCGAATCGGTGGGTTGAGGAGGGCAATACGGAACGCCTTGCTGGATACCAAAGGCCTCGTATCACTAGCAGATGGCAGGCATCTTATCCGCCTGTCTGTAAGGGATCGTGCGGCCACAACTCGATACCTGAGTCAACAGATGGAAACGTTTGCAAGACAATAACCATCTGCACGAACAGTTCGACGACGTTTACAGCAGCATGGACTATCAGCTCGGAGACCATGGCTGCTGTTACCCTTGACGCTGCATCACAGACAGGAGCGCCTGCGATGGTGTACTCAACGACGAACCTGTGTGCACGAATGGCAAAACGTCATCTTTTCGGATGAATCCAGGTTATGTTTACAGCATCATGATGGTCGCATCCGTGTTTGACGACATCGCGGTGAACACACACTGGAAGCGTGTATTCGTCATCGCCATACTGGCGTATCATCCGGCGTGATGGTATGGGGTGCCATTGGTTACACGTCTCGGTCACATCTTGTTCCCACTGACGGCACTTTGAACAGTGGACGTTACATTTCAGATGTGTTACGACCCGTGGCTCTACCCTTCATTCGATCCCTGCGAAAACCTACATTTCAGCACGATAATGCACAACCGCATGTAGCAGGTCCTGTACGGGCCTTTCTGGATACAGAAAATGTTCGACTGCTGCCCTGGCCAGCACATTCTCCAGATCTCTCACCAATTGAAAACGTCTGGTCAATGGTGGCCGACCAACTGGCTCGTCACAATACGCCAGTTATTACTCTTGATGAACTGTGGTATCGTGTTGAAGCTGCATGGGCAGCTGTACCTGTACACTCCATCCAAGCTCTGTTTGACTCAATGCCCAGGCGTATCAAGGCCTTTATTACGGCCTGAGGTGGTTGTTCTGGGTACTGATTTCTCAGGATCTATGCACCCAAATTGCGTGAAAATGTAATCACATGTCAGATCTAGTATAATATGTTTGTCCAATGAATACCCGTTTATCATTTGCATTTCTTGTTGGTGTAGCAATTTTAATGTCCGGTAGTGTAATTCTAGCTATATTTTAATGAATACCGTAATATGTTTGAAACCTTCGTTACAACGTTAATTAAGTTTATATTTGTCACAATAATTATTGTGACAAATATAAACTTAATTTTATTCATTGTAATTGATGTTTTTTTTAGATAAATAGCATCTGTTTCCCACTAATGACTTAAACAATAAACCAGTTCATTAGTTACATTTTCTGATGCACAGCACGACGAGTTTGGAAACTTTCGCTTTCTACATCAGGTCACACTTATTGCACTGTAGACTGCAAATCAACATCGTTTGGAATGTTATCTACTTTTAGTTAAAGGAAATTAGCCTCTTTAGTTTGTAATTTAGAGTATAAGTTTTTGCTCCTTTAATAATTTATGAATTTCCCCTGAGTTTGAGTTTTCGATTCTCTGGTTTCTCTGTTGATGGTTAATTATGTTGTTAATCTTTCCCTTTCTTTATTCCTCTTTTATATTTTGTTCTTTCCTTTATTCATTCCAGCTAGTTTGTTCTGATACGCATTGTTGTAATAAATTCGTTAAAATTTCTCTCTCTGCTCTTCCATTGTGTGAGCCTTTGAATCTGATGACAGTCACTGTACCAAGACACTTGCTGCATGTCAGTAATGAGAAAATTAACTCAGGACTCGTTAAATCGCATTCCCTTAAAGATTATGGTCGATATTAACTAAAAAACCACCCATTAGAGTAGAAAATATGTGGCGAGAAAGATGAATGGAAATGCCACTCGTTACAGTAGCAAAGAGCTAGAAATTAAAAAATTGTGAAGCCTTTATCTGTAAATCAGGCGATATTTATACAGTTATTTACATCGCTGGTATTTAAATAATGTTGACATGCAGTAAAAGCCTTTTCGCTTGAATTAATACTTTTGTAGAGAGTGGTACACGCCTTGCAAAAAATACTGGAAGCTCGTTTACCAGGGCGAAACGCGCATACGCCCCAAGAAATTACTCGAAAAGGCAAACACACTGACCATTTTGGAAGCAGAAAGAAAAAAAGGAGGGGGGGGGGGGGCACAATTAAACTATCCACATGCGCTAGCTAGTTGTGCAGCTTCACCACTACTATCTCGATGAGTATTTCTCTTCTCTCTCTCTCTCTCTCTCTCTCTCTGTGTGTGTGTGTGTGTGTGTGTGTGTGTGTGCAAAGTCGCAATTGTGTTTGCACCTCGGTATACACGGTCAGCATTAAAACGAGAAGCGGAACTCTCATTTCGACGAGTGCCGAGACTCTGGAGGATGCATTCTGACATACCGGAGGAAAAATGTTCTGCAAATTGGAGAAAGAAATGGGATTATTCACAATTTTTTGAATCTAAGCGTGCACTAGAAGCGCAAAAGAATTCCTACAATTTGTACTGCGTACGTGGAATTTCTCATCTCACGTAAATTAAACCACGTAGCAGACTTCATCTGTCACACTTGAATTATTTCTTGGTTTCAAAGAATATGGACATCTGCGAACTGTAGGTAAACAAAAAGGTTATTGACAAACTGCCTATTGGCTTCTGTCTCGGGTTCTTCGGCCGACGTTCATCTAATGATTTTTCTGACGTTTCGCCAGCACGAGTGGCTGGCATTGTCAAAGCTTCACCCTCCATTGCCGGTGGTGAACTGGAGCCGAGCTCGCGGGCGCAGACTATATGTACCTGGCGCGCCAACGTCCGAGGGCTTCTCCGCGGTCATTTCCGGTGCGGTTCTCCTCTTGCTACCTGCGACGGTCGTTCGCTGCAGTACGGGAAGCCAGGATCCGTTGACCTTAAGGCTTTCCTCTTTCTTGTTCAAACTGTTCGCGTGTTTTTGTATTTCTACAGCTTCTCTGAACAAGCGCGTGTGATAGTGGTTCTCTACAGCCAGAACTTCCGTGTCGGCGAATTTTATTACGTGGTCGGTCTCATTCAGTGCGTGTTCTGCCACGGCCGATTTCTCCACCTGCCCCAACCTGCAATGTCGCTTATGCTCCTTGATCCTGGTGTTAATGGATCGTCCAGTCATCCCGACATAAACTTTTCCGCATGTGCATGGTATGCGGTATATTCCCGACATTGCAAGTGGGTCTCTTTTCTCCTTCGCCGATCTAAGACACTCTTTGATCTTCCTTGTCGGTTTGAAGATCGTCTTTACGCCATGTTTGCGCAATATACGGCCGATTCTGTCCGTCACTCTGGGAATGTATGGCAGAAAGGCCGTACCCGACATTTCTTTTTCTGGTTCCTTACTTCGCCGAGTGTTTGGCTCAGTTACACTTCTAATATAATTTGTGGAGTACCCATTGCTCCTCAGGACTGTTTCCAGGTGTTGCATTTCTCGTTTGAGGTGTTGCGGCTCACATATTCGTCCTGCTCTCGTTACGAGCGTACTAATCATGCCCCTTTTCTGGCTTGGGTGGTGGTTTGACAGTTTGTGCAGGTATCGGTCCGTGTGAGTCGGTTTTCGATACACGCTGTGTCCCAGGTTTTCGCCGTCCCTTGTGACCAGCACATCTAGAAATGGCAGTTTCTTGTCCTTTTCTACTTCCATGGTAAATGTTATGTTGGCATGGAGGCTGTTCAAGTGTCTTAGGAAGTCACCGAGCTGTTCTTCACCATGGCTCCACACCACGAAAGTATCATCGACGTACCTGTACCACACCTTAGGTTTGCAAGTCGCCGAGTCCAGTGCCTGTGCTTCGAATTGTTCCATGAAGAAGTTGGCCACCACTGGACTGAGAGGACTACCCATGGCGACGCCTTCCAGCTGTTCGTAGAAGTCGCCATTCCACGTGAAATAGCTCGTGGTGAGACATGCATGGAAGAGCTTTCTGATGTCTGGCGGGAAAATGGAACCGATGTGCTCCAGAGCGTCACTGAGTGGCACTTTCGTAAATAACGAAACAACATCAAAGCTGACCAGGATGTCGTTTGGTGCAAGTTTCAGTTTCTTCAGCTTCTCAATGAAATGTCCTGAGTCCTTAATGTATGTGTCGGTCTTCCCCACGTGTGGTTGGAGCAGAGAGGCCAAGTGTTTTGCCAGCTTATATGTCGGTGATCCAGGAGCGCTAACGATCGGTCTCAGTGGAACGTTGTTCTTATGGATCTTGGGTAATCCATACAGCCGAGGTGGTAGGGCTTCTGTGTTGCGCAGGTTTCTCTGTATGTCCGCCGGCAGAGAAGACGCCTTGATCAATCGATTCGTATTCCGTGTGATACGTTGCGTCGGATCTGCGCTTAGTTTTCGGTACGTCGTCGGATCTAATAGGTCTCGGATCTTTTGCTCATAATCTTCGGTCTTCATTACGACGGTCGCATTCCCCTTATCGGCAGGCAGTACCAATATACTCTTGTCGGCGTTGAGATTCTTAATGGCTTGTACCTCTTCTTTCTTCAGGTTGCAAGCTGGCGGTTTTGCTCGGCGCAGTATCCTGCGAACTGCAGTACTGCAGCGAACGACCGTCGCAGGTAGCAAGAGGAGAACCGCACCGGAAATGACCGCGGAGAAGCCCTCGGACGTTGGCGCGCCAGGTACATATAGTCTGCGCCCGCGAGCTCGGCTCCAGTTCACCACCGGCAATGGAGGGTGAAGCTTTGACAATGCCAGCCACTCGTGCTGGCGAAACGTCAGAAAAATCATTAGATGAACGTCGGCCGAAGAACCCGAGACAGAAGCCAATAGGCAGTTTGTCAACAAGTGGCCACGAAAGCCTCAACAATTTTGTATTACGCCTCTACGGGGAGGAGATTTGCAGATTGTACCGACGCCTTGACCAACGACGGAAGAAGAAAGCGCGACTGATGTCCTCTCTCGCCTTTCTGTCACGGTGCCGGGATGAATGTGCTACACCGAAGTTCTTGAGATGCAAGCGCCTATTCACCACCGCCCAAGCACATCGTATCTACGACAGAATGGAACGAGCTTTTCTTCGTGAGCGAATACATACAACACGGAGAGACTTGGCAAGAACGGATCAGGAACTTCTGGACATTTTCTATCAACTAAGTAGCAGAATGCATCGAGACGACTGGGACAAGATCGACAGCATCACTCACAGGAGCATGCAGAACGAACTCGAGCGCTGCACCGAGCGACAGAAGAAAAAGTTTGAAAGATGCCGGAAGCAGACCGACAAGGCGACTCCCGACATGTCACACACAGTGGTCAACCTCACTGAACGACAATTGACCGAAGAGGAAGTGTCTGTTCTTCAAAAAGGAGGGAATTTCGCTATCATCCCGAGAACCATACCTATGGAGGACATCATTGCCAACACCGAAGCAGCCATTCGTGCCCTTCCTTGTGAAAGGGCAGAGGAAATACGCACGGAAACAGCCAGGATACTGCGCCGAGCAAAACCGCCAGCTTGCAACCTGAAGAAAGAAGAGGTACAAGCCATTAAGAATCTCAACGCCGACAAGAGTATATTGGTACTGCCTGCCGATAAGGGGAATGCGACCGTCGTAATGAAGACCGAAGATTATGAGCAAAAGATCCGAGACCTATTAGATCCGACGACGTACCGAAAACTAAGCGCAGATCCGACGCAACGTATCACACGGAATACGAATCGATTGATCAAGGCGTCTTCTCTGCCGGCGGACATACAGAGAAACCTGCGCAACACAGAAGCCCTACCACCTCGGCTGTATGGATTACCCAAGATCCATAAGAACAACGTTCCACTGAGACCGATCGTTAGCGCTCCTGGATCACCGACATATAAGCTGGCAAAACACTTGGCCTCTCTGCTCCAACCACACGTGGGGAAGACCGACACATACATTAAGGACTCAGGACATTTCATTGAGAAGCTGAAGAAACTGAAACTTGCACCAAACGACATCCTGGTCAGCTTTGATGTTGTTTCGTTATTTACGAAAGTGCCACTCAGTGACGCTCTGGAGCACATCGGTTCCATTTTCCCGCCAGACATCAGAAAGCTCTTCCATGCATGTCTCACCACGAGCTATTTCACGTGGAATGGCGACTTCTACGAACAGCTGGAAGGCGTCGCCATGGGTAGTCCTCTCAGTCCAGTGGTGGCCAACTTCTTCATGGAACAATTCGAAGCACAGGCACTGGACTCGGCGACTTGCAAACCTAAGGTGTGGTACAGGTACGTCGATGATACTTTCGTGGTGTGGAGCCATGGTGAAGAACAGCTCGGTGACTTCCTAAGACACTTGAACAGCCTCCATGCCAACATAACATTTACCATGGAAGTAGAAAAGGACAAGAAACTGCCATTTCTAGATGTGCTGGTCACAAGGGACGGCGAAAACCTGGGACACAGCGTGTATCGAAAACCGACTCACACGGACCGATACCTGCACAAACTGTCAAACCACCACCCAAGCCAGAAAAGGGGCATGATTAGTACGCTCGTAACGAGAGCAGGACGAATATGTGAGCCGCAACACCTCAAACGAGAAATGCAACACCTGGAAACAGTCCTGAGGAGCAATGGGTACTCCACAAATTATATTAGAAGTGTAACTGAGCCAAACACTCGGCGAAGTAAGGAACCAGAAAAAGAAATGTCGGGTACGGCCTTTCTGCCATACATTCCCAGAGTGACGGACAGAATCGGCCGTATATTGCGCAAACATGGCGTAAAGACGATCTTCAAACCGACAAGGAAGATCAAAGAGTGTCTTAGATCGGCGAAGGAGAAAAGAGACCCACTTGCAATGTCGGGAATATACCGCATACCATGCACATGCGGAAAAGTTTATGTCGGGATGACTGGACGATCCATTAACACCAGGATCAAGGAGCATAAGCGACATTGCAGGTTGGGGCAGGTGGAGAAATCGGCCGTGGCAGAACACGCACTGAATGAGACCGACCACGTAATAAAATTCGCCGACACGGAAGTTCTGGCTGTAGAGAACCACTATCACACGCGCTTGTTCAGAGAAGCTGTAGAAATACAAAAACACGCGAACAGTTTGAACAAGAAAGAGGAAAGCCTTAAGGTCAACGGATCCTGGCTTCCCGTACTGCAGCGAACGACCGTCGCAGGTAGCAAGAGGAGAACCGCACCGGAAATGACCGCGGAGAAGCCCTCGGACGTTGGCGCGCCAGGTACATATAGTCTGCGCCCGCGAGCTCGGCTCCAGTTCACCACCGGCAATGGAGGGTGAAGCTTTGACAATGCCAGCCACTCGTGCTGGCGAAACGTCAGAAAAATCATTAGATGAACGTCGGCCGAAGAACCCGAGACAGAAGCCAATAGGCAGTTTGTCAACAAGTGGCCACGAAAGCCTCAACAATTTTGTAAAAAGGTTATTCGCTGTAGGTAATGGAATTAATGAAAATAAGGTGGAACTGTAGAAGTTTTAGATCGTTTTAAAAGAACTGACGACTAAAAATAACTGGAGGGTAATATTATATGGTCTTTACGTTACTGTAGATTTATATTTTCAAAGTTAAATTTTTTGTTACACAGTTTCATTTACAGTCACGGGCAGTCTACATTTACACAAGTATTTGTAGGAGAATCAGGGAATAAATTACGTAACGTATTTCTTTAGATAACCTCACTAAGACTTAACGTATTTATTGGACTTCATACAAAACCAAATATTTTATTTCGAACAAGTTTCAATCACAGAAGATCTTCGTGTGCTTCAAGCAGTTTTGAACAAGTGCACAGTTCGGAACCGCGCTGCTGCTACGGTCTAAGGTTCGAATCCTGCCTCGGGCATGGATGTGTGTGATTTTCTTAGATTAGTAAGGTTTAAGTAGATCTAAGTCTAGGACACTGATGACCTCAGATGTTAAGTCCCATAGTGCTTAGAGCCATTTGAACCATTTGAACAAGTGCAATGCAACAGGTACACTGTAACACTGACGTCCAGTTCTGTGCAAAGAGTCATGTTTTGGCTGATATAATCTATTGGTCAACATACGTCAACATGTCGAATTCAGGGTCGATCGCCCCACAGCTGTGATGACATTGATTCAGTATAACGCTCACAACAACGCAGCACAGACAGCGACATAACTTCTGCAATGAGAAACTAGTCAGTCATAAGCTTCAAGAAGGTTGTCAAGCACATCATTGTCAAAACAGAATTAATGTGGAGATCACATTCAAGAAACCTAAATGAAATACATGAAAGAAAGTCATATTTCAGAACCATCAAGAGATGCTGATAAAAAATTCTTTGTGAACTACCAGTTCATCTGCTCACGTTCAGGTTTCAAAGGAGATATTAATACATTTTACGCAAATAATTTTAAAGTACTTTGTCTTGCACGAAAGATGGTCTTAAAATACACTACATGCCTGAAGGGAATTTTCAAGTTTTGGGAACAAGTAATCTTTCCTTGATCGGTTCGGTGCTGTTGACATGCGCGGGAGCAACTTCTTTATTTGTGTCTTGTCGAGTCAGGATTTTTTATTCAGTGGCGTCAAGCGGCGCAGGCAGTGAGGTTATCAAGAGTTTATCGGATATGTAGACAAGTAGTACTGCAGTGAATGATGACAGGAAGTCCTGCAGCTGTGGTAAATCCTTTATAGCCTATTACGGCACTTTGATAATGAACTTTTAGCTCAATACTTGTGCAGGCTTTTACTTGAACTTTACTCATCCATTGAAGAATGGACGGCGTCAATAATTAAAAGTACAAGGGATAGGCAAACATCTGTACTTACTGGGGAATGGTTAATTAATAATGGGTTGGACCACCATTTGCCCGTAATACAGCTGCGATTCTTCTTGCAATACTGGCCTATAATGATTGTATAGTCTCCAGTGGAATGTTATATCACTCATTGATCAGAACCACTTCTTAACTCCTGTAGTAACGAGAGAGGCGGAAATCTGCTCCGGAATCTGTCCTCCAACACTGCCCACGAGGGTACGATAACGTTAAAGTGCGGGGACTGTGCTGGCCAGGAAAGACGCTACAGTTCAGTTCCATTCTGTGGCTGTGAGAATGCGTGCATTATCGTTCTGAAACATGACGTCATTGTTGGGGAACAATATCTGAATACTGGGGTGCACCTGACCACCTAAAATGTTCACATAATCGTTGGCTGTAGCACGACCTTTGAAAGTAATGATGGGGCCAGCAGAATACCATGATATGAGTGCCTACACCATCACACTTTCACCTCTATGATTAACCGTTGAAATCAAGCAATCAGTACTGTAGACGTGTTTTGGCGTTCTGCAGGTGCATACTCGGCTCGATGTTGGAAATAACGAAAACGTTAACTCGTCGGACCATGTGACGTGTTTCCACTGATCAGCCGTCCCGGATTTATGCCCCTGACACCATCTTTTACGCTTCTTTGCGTTGGTTATCGTCACTAATGGTTTTGGTACAGAAGCTCGTCCATTAATATTCGCTTTATCGACTTCAGTGTCAATAGATTCCGGGTCTTGAAGATGGCTATTGAGCTCTCTAGTCACTTTGGGTGCCTTAGTTTGTGTTGTTTTGACACAATTCGTGTTAGAATACGATAATCTCCGTCATTTAGTTTTGATTTGCACCTACTATTACTTTTACACGATGATGTCTTTACAGTTATATGTAGGGTGTCATGACTGTCGAAACAGTTGCTCTTGAAACATTCAGTAAGTTGGCTCTCTTGGTTACTGATGCTCCAGCTAACAGCTAATCGTCCCCCCTCCCCCCCTCCCCAATCTTCCTTCTTTGAACTCTGTTACGTGTTTCATTGCACGTCGACTTCGGCCTCTGAATGCAAATACGAAGTGTGCACTACTCGTAAACAACCTGCACTGATTCGTAGTCCGTACTGAACATGCACAGTTCAGCGCGACAAGTGCCTTACCCGCGTTGTTTACCGTTGAGCACAACCATCCCATTACTACCAGTGTCCATACTCTTTTGTCAGTCCTCTGTAGATCCCGAATAGGTTTCAACATATGAATTGATGGAAGCGAGAATTTCAGTTGTAAGGTAAGAAGTGTTGTCTTACACGGATCAGGTAAATAAAGTTCTAATCTGACTCTTGCTCTACACAAATCGACAGAGCTGCACTGTTCCCTCGGAAGTGGTTGAAATCTTCACCTACATGTACACATACAGAGTCGCGTAACACCTAACACCTAGCACAGCGGTTCAAAACATTATCAAGTGGAGCTCTTATGCCAGGCTCCCATTTTTGTATGTCGTGAGCGGTTCAAAACATTATCAAGTGGAGTTCTTATGCCAGGCTGCATCTTCGTTCACTACCTGATCAAAAGTATCCGAGCACCTATTAACGAAGGTTAATATGGGCTGGCCGGCCGCGGTGGTCGTGCGGTTCTAGGCGCTCCAGTCCGGAGCCGCGCTGCTGCTACGGTCGCAGGTTCGAATCCTGCCTCGGGCATGGTTGTGTGTGATGTCCTTAGGTTAGTTAGGTTTAATTAGTTCTAAGTTCTAGGGGACTGATGACCACAGCAGTTGAGTCCCATAGTGCTCAGAGCCATTTGAACCAATACGGGCTGTGTCCTCCCTTCGCCCTTATGACGGCTTCAACTCTGCTGGAGATACTTTCAGTGGGGTATCTCAATGTCTACGGAGGTGTTATAGCCATATTCCCCTAAGCCATTTTGCCCCAAGTGTCGAAAGCGGAGAAGGTAATCATGAAGGACATTTGGGTCTGGAACGAAGTCGAATTATCGTCTTTATATTATACGCAGTACGCAAAGCAATAAAACATGTTCATAGCCATCCGCATTGATCATTTTCTTACGCGCAATAAGGGATGCAACCGCGACCACGAGAAACACCCCCATACCGAAACACCACCTATCCTGCAGTTCATTGTTGACACTGCACATGATGGGAAAATAATGTTTTCCAGACATCTGCCAAACCCAAATATTTCCGTCGAATTTCCACAGGGTACAGCGTGAATCATCACTCTAAATTACTCGTTTCCGGTCATCCACCACCAGTACAAGCATCGTGATTCCTCAACCATTGTCCCACATTATTTATGACTGCCTACGCACAGTCATAGTGTTAGATGTACTGCTGCTAACATGCTAACACTTCAATTCCCACAAGTGACTCCTTCCGCTGATTTTATGCGTTTTTTACAACCATCCTCTGCAGTGCTCTATGATCCCTGTCCATCTGTACATGATGATTGATTGGTTGGTTGGTTGGTTTGATTTTTAAAGGGACCAAACTACGTGGTCACCGGTCACTTGTACATGATGACTACCTGGTCTTGATTTATCAGTGGTTGTTCCTTCTCATCACCAACAGTAGACTCGAGAGCCTTCATAAGTGTTAAAATGTTCCTGATAGATTTGATACACAGTTGTTTTCCACCCACAGCTCCACGTTCAAAGTCATTGAGCTCTTCTGACTGAACTACTCTGCTGTTAATACTTATCTACCGACAGCACAATGTTCCGCGCCGCCTTTTATGCTGGCTGGTCTGCCTCGCTTGACATCAATTGGTCAGTTGCACGTTGCGTTGGGGTGTCCGAATATTTTTGATCAGACAGTGTATTTCCTCTTCTTCGTGAGATGAATACTAGTTCAGCCACGGTTTCTATTAATGGAACTCCGATTATATGCTGATTCGTAGCGTATCGAAAGTGACTCAGGGAAAGTGCTTCACATTTACGGATGCATTCATTTTTAAGTGAACGGATTCCGTGAAAACAAGAAAACGATCGAAAAGTTTCATACCGCGACGAAACCTGGCTTGAGAGTTTCGCCTTATCTTTCAGCTTTACATCATTCGTCAGTAATTTTGCGTAAAATTTCACTGTATTCGTGTTTTCAGAAGTTTTCGAATACCGTTAAATAAAATACATAGTTCGACCTAACAAACACATACTTGCACCAGAGTTAACAAGATTAAACATACAGGGAAGCTACATCTATCTCTACGTACTATCATTTGCCGACAATCTCTTTTCGACTATTAGAATTGCTCACGAAACTAAACTGGTGTGTGCATTTTACCCTGTACATCTCGCAATTCTACGTACAGTGCATAGCGAGGGATACTTCGCGCAATATTGTCAAACGTCTCTTGTATTCCATTCATGTCTCGAGCGAACAGAAAATGACTTTCTACATGCCTCTGATTGCTCCCTAACCTCTCTTCTTCGAAAAAAAGTTTCAATACTTCTTTCATGAATTCCATTTAGGATCCCGCCAATTTTTGGGGACATTATCGAGCTGTTATGATTTTGGTAGTGCGTCTATGAGGTCATTCGATGCCTTTCGTCACACCTGCTTGACAAGGACTCCAAACATCTGAACAATTACAGTAGCTCACACTAGCACTTTTTAAGCTATTTTCCTTACAGATTAACTACACTTTCACAAGATTCAAGAAAGATAAGTCTTTCATTGCCGCTCTCTACTACTGAAAGTACGTAATCGTTCCATTTCAAATTGCTTCTTCGTCATCATCATCAGAATTTACTTCCAACTAGCCGGGCAGGAACTTTGTGAATAATATGCCTACCCTGAGCTAATGGTATAGCTTTCTCTCTCATCTGCGTCCCACATTACTCGCCTCGTCTTGAGATTTGCGTTACACTGGTTTCTCAATCTCTTCCTAGGCCGCCTAATCGTTGCTTTCCTGGTACCTACATCTCGAGATATTGACGTGGTGTTCGAATCGGGTACATTCGCTTCAGACGACACAACCAGTTCAGTTTTCCATCGCTCATTCTTTCCTTCATGTTCAAAGTCACCTGCATGTCTCTCCTTACATATTCGTTCCTGATCCTGTATCTTCTGCTTTTTCGTAAAGCCGACCTAAGGAACCTCATTTCACATGCCGGTACCAGATTCTCTTCTCTCTTATTTACGATACAGGTCTCCAGAATATACTTCATGATTGCCAGGAGGTAGGTTTCATACATAATCTGTTTAATCCTTTGCCCCAGACTAGGCTTCCTACTTGGTGGAAAAAGCTGGACCCTTTTGCTAGTATGTTTAAAACTTCTGTTTTGGCAGTTCCAACATTTGATGTGAGACTACCTAGATAATTGAACCTTTCACACATTCAACCTTATCTCCTTCCAGTGTGATGTTACAAAGTGTGGGTGTCCCACAGATCTTCATTGCCACTGTCTTGGTCTTACTCGCAGTCAACTTGATTTTTTTAAATTTTTTACTCCAATAATCCAGTCTAGTTTGAAGTTTCATTGCCGTCTCTCCCCAAATGACGAAGCCAAAGCAAAATCTTTGACTTCGTTTCCTACCGCCTTGATTTCTTTCGTGATTAATTTCATAAGTGTAATGAAGAGTTGTCTTAAGCCATTTTACTTTCTTTGCTCTTCCGCCTCTTACTTGTACATTGATTTCACAAACTTCATACATTATCTGAACGTTTTAATTAATGAATCAAGAACATTATGTTTTCTCAAGCAACACTATCGTCAGATCCTTTTCTTTTTCCCACTACTTTTTCATTAAATGACTGAGGAAAAAATGAGGTCTATCGTTCTCCTGTTACATCTGAATCCTTGCTGGCGTTTCTCAAATTGATGTTCAAATATTTTTCTCCGTCCCTTTTCTACGATGTTTTCCATTATCGTAAGACATTTTAATAACAGTGTGATTTCTCGGTAGTTGGTGCACTTATTTTATTTCCTTTCTTAATCAATCTATCATAATTCATCACTAACTCTTCAAATGGATGCTACCTGGTGCTTCCTCTTCGTCCTAGCTGTTATTTTACATGTAGCCACACTTAAATAAAGCCAACATTCACTGATTGTGGAAATTTTATACACGTCTCTTTCCATATCTTTACGATCTTTCAACAACGATATTTCCCTCTAGACAACAGCACAATCAGCGAAAATTACATTGTACTGCTAATGCAGGCCTGACCCGCGTATTCAGCAGATCAGTGTATACAGTCACGAGAGCCACCACAGTTTCGTCACCTGTATTTCACGATGCTATTTATTTCCATTTTGTTCTGGCAGACTGTTATTCAGCCAAAGTAATGAAAACTACATGGTGTAAGATATTTGAAAGGAAGAAACGTTTTCAGGAGTTATTAAAAGTTTCTCCGCTGACATCAGAGGTACACATAATCAAAGAAGCTTTTTAAGAAAGCAATTGACATTGTTCCGCCAATGAAAATCTTCAGATTATACGGTGCGGAAAATAAGAGGCACGTACTACAAAGAATAATATTTGGAGAGAAAAGACTGAGTGATTTTCCAGATTTAGTTGGACTGGATTGTAGGACTGAGTGTAATGGTGGAGGCTGTGTTACAGCAGACGACTGTAGATGGGAGTAGAAGTGATCAGGATGGAAGTTGGGCTCCACATTCGCAATAGGAAAAAAATGGAGGTCCAAAAGAGCGGGAAGCATTGAGTTAGGATACGATATGATTTGGTTGGAGGCGTTAATTACAGAGATCGAATGTCTTGTTGCGATGAGAGTTGATATGGAGCCTGTTAAGTGTAGTGTCTGTGGGATGTGTATGTATAGGGACAGTAACGTATCAAGATTGGAAGCTATTGAGGAAATGATGGAGTTGTTGCAGTCAGAGTGGCAAGGGAATGAGGAAATTTTAGTGATTCGTAAGAACATTAATGTACTCCGAGAATTTGTGGGAACTTTCGAAGCGCAGGCATCCTTCTGACTTTGTGATAGATGGTAAGAAGTCGCAATAAGGCCTTCACAGAGAATAGTTGAATCAGGTAATCCCCATTTTTGGCCCATTGTTAGTTGTAATTCACTTTGGGCTTTTATTTGAACTCTTAGTAGATGATACTGATTGACCGTAGAGGGCTATACAGTGAAGGTTTTCCTGACGAGACGTCTTAGATGTTGTTGAGTATTCAAGGTTGTATAGTTGTGGTCGATGAAACTGTTCCGTGCCCAACATTTCGAACAGAGCTTCGCTGAACGTCTTCAAAGATGCTCCTGCTTCCACTGAATCTTGCCGACTCATAGATCGGACTTCTGAGAGCAACATAAATATTGTAAAAATTCGGTGTAGTACTAACATGTGACTGGCATAATAAATACTTGTCAGAGGCTAAAATTAACCATCAATGATGTTCTATTAAAAATAAAACTATCTATCGATTCTGTAGAGCAACGGCCCTTATATCACTAGGTATCATGGCTTCATCTTTACTGTTAAAATTATCCTCACGTGTAAATATTTGGAGAGCTTCTTTATAGAGCCACGGATAACAAATGGCTTCAAATGGCTCTGAGCACTATGGGACTTAACATCGTGGTCATCAGTCCCCTAGAACTTAGAACTACTTAAACCTAACTAACCTAAGGACATCACACACATCCATCCCCGAGGCAGGATTCAAACCTGCGACCGTAGCAGTCGCGCGGTTCCGGACTGAGCGCCTAGAACCGCTAGACCACCGCGGCCGGCCACGGATAACAGTTTGTCATTGTAGATACAATTTTAGTTTTGGAAAACTTCACTTCATGACTTCCTGACTGAAGAATTTACTTTGGTACAACTGATTTTTAATTTTTTCCTACCCGCGAAGACTTTTATGTTTATTCAGCCATTTATTAATGCTGTTCTTTGTAGTTGTAATGCACAACTTACTACATATTCAATGAAATTTGTATACCCCACAGAGGAGACTGATAATCCTTGACAGAGCGGAGTTCTTGACATAACTATCTTAGTGGTCTAAAAGCCGGTCTGATACTATGTTGTGTAACATTTTTTGTTATATCATAAGTTACTTTGTAAGTAGGCTGTTCAGGTTTTTATGTTGGTAACGCCATGTAGCGCTCTATACGAATATCACTGACAGTGCTGAGTGCAGCCTGTGGCTGGTTTGCATTGTTGGAATTTGATATTGTAGTGTTGGGCAGTTGGCTGTTAACAGCGTTTAGCGTTGCGCACTTGGAGGCGAGCCGCCTGCAGTGGTGGATGTGGGGAGTGAGATGGCGGAGTTTTGAGAGTGGATGTTCTGGACGTGTGTCCATTAGATAAAGTAAATTTGTAAGACTGGATGTCATGAACTGATATATATATATATATATATATATATATATATATATATATATATATATATATATATATATATATATAATGACTTTTGAACACTATTAAGGTAAATACATTGTTTGTTCTCTATCAAAATCTTTCATTTGCTAACTATGCCTATCAGTAGTTACAATCTTTTATTCAGCTGGCAGTAGTGGCGCACGCTGTATTGCAATAGTTTGAGTAAGGAAGATTTTTGTGAGGTAAGCGATTCATGAAAGGTATAGGTTACTGTTAGTCAGGCCCATTCTTTTGTAGGGATTTTAGAAAGTCAGATTGCGTTGCGATAAAAATACTGTGTGTCAGTTTAATTACAGTCATTTATAATTTTTCTAAGGGGACGTTTCAACTCCCGTGGTTTCCATTAGCAGTAAATCTTTCATAAGTAATCAAACGTAAGGTGATAGAAAGAAGCTCAGAAATTTAAATGCAGATGAAGAGATAGTGCTTCTTCCTGCTCATATGGGGGATGCTCCTGTTGTTTCCAATGAAGAGGCTTATCGAAGCGAAAGTTTGAATCTCTTAATGCCAGTTCAGTGCAAAAGTCTTAAGAAAGACTCTGCAGCTAGTGTACTGAAGTAAACACATATTCTGAGCAAGTTATCTGCTTCAATACCAACGTAATATAAAAAATCATTTTCGAAAAGTGAAGCGGTGCTTCCTAGACTTCATGGCATACCCGAAATGTATAAAACTGATCCTCCTCAGAGGTTCATTGATGGTACAATCAATTCTGCTATGTACCAAACAGCAAGATACCAGGCAATTCATTTAAGACCATTTATCGGTGAGTATTAAGTACTAAGTACTAAAAACTGAGGAGATACGCTTGAAGTTTCTCAGGCTATAGGCACTTCGATAAGGAATAGTGCAGTAGGCAGTTCACTTGAAGAGGAATGGACATCTCTATAAAGAGCAGTCACGGAAGTTGGAGAGGAGAACATAGGTACGATGAAGGTAACTCCGAAGGAAGTATGGGTAACAGAAACAATACTTCGCCGAATTGACGAAAGAGGAAAGCACAAAAACCGTTCACGGAAATTCAGGAATACAGGAATACGAGTCATTTAGGAATGACTAAACAGGAAGTGCAGGGATGCTAACGGGAAATGGCTGCATGAAAAATGTGAAGAAATCTGAAATACACTCCTGGAAATTGAAATAAGAACACCGTGAATTCATTGTCCCAGGAAGGGGAAACTTTATTGACACATTCCTGGGGTCAGATACATCACATGATCACACTGACAGAACCACAGGCACATAGACACAGGCAACAGAGCATGCACAATGTCGGCACTAGTACAGTGTATATCCACCTTTCGCAGCAATGCAGGCTGCTATTCTCCCATGGAGACGATCGTAGAGATGCTGGATGTAGTCCTGTGGAACGGCTTGCCATGCCATTTCCACCTGGCGCCTCAGTTGGACCAGCGTTCGTGCTGGACGTGCAGACCGCGTGAGACGACGCTTCATCCAGTCCCAAACATGCTCAATGGGGGACAGATCCGGAGATCTTGCTGGGCAGGGTAGTTGACTTACACCTTCTAGAGCACGTTGGGTGGCACGGGATACATGCGGACGTGCATTGTCCTGTTGGAACAGCAAGTTCCCTTGCCGGTCTAGGAATGGTAGAACGATGGGTTCAATGACGGTTTGGATGTACCGTGCACTATTCAGTGTCCCCTCGACGATCACCAGTGGTTTACGGCCAGTGTAGGAGATCGCTCCCCACACCATGATGCCGGGTGTTGGCCCTGTGTGCCTCGGTCGTATGCAGTCCTGATTGTGGCGCTCACCTGCACGGCGCCAAACACGCATACGACCATCATTGGCACCAAGGCAGAAGCGACTGTCATCGCTGAAGACGACACGTCTCCATTCGTCCCTCCATTCACGCCTGTCGCGACACCACTGGAGGCGGGCTGCACGATGTTGGGGCGTGAGCGGAAGACGGCCTAACGGTGTGCGGGACCGTAGCCCAGCTTCATGGAGACGGTTGCGAATGGTCCTCGCCGATACCCCAGGAGCAACAGTGTCCCTAATTTGCTGGGAAGTGGCGGTGCGGTCCCCTACGGCACTGCGTAGGATCCTACGGTCTTGGCGTGCATCCGTGCGTCGCTGCGGTCCGGTCCCAGGTCGACGGGCACGTGCACCTTCCGCCGACCACTGGCGACAACATCGATGTACTGTGGAGACCTCACGCCCCACGTGTTGAGCAATTCGGCGGTACGTCCACCCGGCCTCCCGCATGCCCACTATACGCCCTCGCTCAAAGTCCGTCAACTGCACATACGGTTCACGTCCACGCTGTCGCGGCATGCTACCAGTGTTAAAGACTGCGATGGAGCTCCGTATGCCACGGCAAACTGGCTGACACTGACGGCGGCGGTGCACAAATGCTGCGCAGCTAGAGCCATTCGACGGCCAACACCGCGGTTCCTGGTGTGTCCGCTGTGCCGTGCGTGTGATCATTGCTTGTACAGCCCTCTCGCAGTGTCCGGAGCAAGTATGGTGGGTCTGACACACCGGTGTCAATGTGTTCTTTTTTCCATTTCCAGGAGTGTATATTACTGTCGGAGGGCTGATTTGGCATGTACAGAAATCAAAACAACCTTCCGTGAAATTAAATACAAGGCCACATTTAGAGTGCAATGAGATTAGCAGTGTTAAATGCCGAGGAGAGGGTGGATAGTGCTCTATGATGGAGAGAACTTATCTGATGACGCGGTAGAAGAAGAAACAGAAGTCGTTAGAGAAGAGGTAGACGATCTAGTATCAAAATCAGATTTTAGAAGAGCTTTGGAAGTCTTAAAATCAAATACGATAGAAGGAATGGACATTTCATTGGAATTTCTAAAATGATTAGTGGTGGTGGCAACAAAAAGATTATTCCCATTTGTGTGTAGAATGAACGAGACGCGATATACCGTTTGACTTTCGGAAAAACATCTTATACACATTTCCGAAGACTGTAAGTGCCGACAAGCGCGAGAATTACCGCGCCATCAGCGTAATAGCTCAGTCATCCAAGTCGCTGACAAGAATAGTATACAGAAGAATGAAAAAATTGAGGATGTGGTTAGATGACGATCAGTTTTTCTTCAGGAAACATAAAGGCACCCAAGCTGCAGTTCTCACGTTGCCGTTAATAATGGAAGAAAGGCTAAAGAAAAACCAAAACGCGTTCATAGAATTTGTCGACCTGGAAAATAAGTGAAGGTAAGGTATTCTGCTACCAACATAGCAAAATAACGCAAGACGGACAGAGAAAGTATGACGTAAACAGCGGACTAGCACTGGCAATGACATTCCTAGCCAAGACAAGTCTACTAGCATCTAACATAGGCCTTAATTTGAGGAAAAAATTTCTGGTAATGTACGTTTGGAGCACAGCATTGCATGATAGTGAAACATGGACTGTGAGAAAACCGGAACAGGAGAGAATCGAAGCGTTTGAGATAAGGTGCTAAAGAAGAGTGTTGAAAATTAGGTGTACAGATAAGCTAAGGAACGAGGATGTTCACCGAAGAAACTCCGAGGAAGGGAATATATGGGAAACTTTGACAAGAAGAGGAGACAGGACGGTTGCACATCTGCTGAGACATTACGGAATAACTTCCATGGTGCCTAAGGAAGCTGTAGAGGTTAAAAACTGTAGAGGAAGACAGAAACTAAAATACACTCAGCAAATAATTTGGGACCAAGGTTGCAAGCACTGCTCTGAGATGAAGAGAAATCCTCGTGTAAGAGGAACTGGTGGCGGGCCGCATGAGATCAGTCAGAAGACTGATGATTAAAAAAAAGTTTGGTCGAATTAAGCAGCTTCACATTTAAGACGAAAATACAGGACTTTTACTACGATCGACGGCGACTGGTTTCGTTATGTGTTAGAAATTGTGTGACAACAAACACTATCTGACACCAGTGTGGCACACGTCCTGTATTTTCAAGTTAAATATAAAGCTGGCCTCATTCGACCGAACCAGCTATAGCTGTTAGTAACACATGACGTAGAGTGTTTTGTTATTAATGTTCCGATTTCACTACAAATGGTGTTAGGTACATTTGATACTAGTCAATGTCTATTACATTTTCGATTACCTGCAAACTAAAATGGAACTGATCCGTCTTTCTCTTTGGAAGGACACCAAACCAGTACCGTTTGTGGAAAGTTTCGTTTCTTAGAGTAGGGACGGATTCTCTCTCCTGTTCATCTCTGCCTACAGTGTCAATAATGGTGATTCAGACACCCAGGCTGTCGCTGGACAGATGTCGGATAGATCAGCGGAACAACACATACACCACTCCCTGTTCATTTTCAGCGTTCTGAATCAGGCAGATCAGATGTTTAGCTTCTAAATACCAGAGTAAAGGGGGATTAGCAAACAGCATTCTCACGTAATCGTGGGATTGCGAAGAGTAGCATTGGCTTCGAAGGATATTCTGCGCTGGTAGGGTCTGCTGGTATCTTTCTGTAGCGAGTCTACGGCAGTTCTCGGGGGGCCTGGCTGGCGAGACGCGAGCCGGAAACAAAACAGTGATGTGCAGCCGCGGCCGTAATGGTCCTAACGGTTTTTCAGTCACGATCCGAGACGAGTTGCTCCTTATTATTCCCGCAACGCACATATAAAACTTGAATACCGCCTCGGTCATTATTCAATGTGAAATATAAGTTGCGGAAATACAGTAAACGCCGAGTTTTATGGAGACTGAATAAACGTCTCCGCGGCCGAAGATATAGAACTGTGGGTGAGAGAGTTTCGTTGCCGCCTCGACCGGCGAGACTTTAAGAGAGTTAGATTTACTGGCTTACTTGTGTGTTTCTCCTCCTTTTCTCCCCTCTTCAAAAGTTCCCTCCGGAGATGTGGAGGCCAACACGCGAAATAAATAATAAAAGAAAAAGACACTCTGGAAGCGTGCAGTGTATATCTTGAGACGGCGATTTGTCTGTTACCCTACGAGACTGTGTTCTTCAACAGCGTAATGAGAATGTTTGTTCATCAAAACCGTGTTGACACAACAAAAGATGGAGCGGTTATGTTCCATACTCTTTGTAACGTCCGTTTCGAGAAAAAAAAAAAAAAAAAAACGTGTCATCTAGAACGTCTAGGAGAGTAGAAAGATTGGTAGCTTCCCATTTTCAAGAAATTACTTCATGCTATGGCACACACTGTGGCTTCTTTTAGGAAGTGCACAATTTGACAGGACCCTCATGGACCGTTTTTATGAATACATAATTCAGCTGTTACGTTTGCTATCGCTGCTCACTATTTGAGAACCGCTATATTTAAAAACAATAATCATAATAAGCCCTCTAACATTCGGAAAAAATATAAAATTTAAACGTAAAAGCAAATAGAACTGGACATCTCTGATTTCTGAAGAAAAGATGCCAAACAACAAACATGTCCTAGCTTGTGTAATATGAATATCTTACATCTGATAACCTGTCTTGCTTTAAAACAAAACTTCAGATAAATTGTTTTAACCCGCCAGACGCTGAGAGGTCACTCGTTGTGATATATTTGTAAATTTTAACTACATTTACATGTTTGTGCTCTGTAATCCAGCTGTTGATGAGAGTTGAGAATACATAATACAATAACTATACTGACAAATAAACTGCAGTAATCTGACATCCTGATTGCTGTTTTCAATGTAGCTTTTCACGTAGATTTCAAATCGAAAAATTACTTAGCTCCGTTGTATCGACAGAGATGTGTTTCCCACAGAAGACCGTTCGTCGATTTTTTTTTGTACTGTGTGAAATGAAATGAGCACGTAAGAGTGGCTATATGGACAAAAAAAATGTTCAAATGTGTGTGAAATCTTATGGGACTTAACTGCTAAGGTCATCAGTCCCTAAGTTTACACACTACTTAACCTAAATTATCCCGAGGACAAACATACACACACCCATGGCCGAGGGAGGACTCGAACCTCCTCCGGGACCAGCAGCACAGTCCATGACTGCAGCGCCCTGGACCGCTCGGCTAATCCCGCGCGGCCTATGTGGACAATTTTAGAGAAGTTCAACTCGTACACAATACCAGAGCGACCCATTCTTGAGTGGTGCTCGACTGTTTCGGTCCCCACCTGGTCGGATTAAGGGAAGACATCGAAACAATTGAGAGGCAAGTCGCTAGATTTGTTACCACTAGGTTTGGTCAACATGCAAGTGTTATGGAACTCAGATGGGGATCTCTGGAGGGAGACAACTTTCTTTTTGCGAAACACTTTCAAGAATAGAAAAACGGCATTTGAAGCCAACTGCAGAACGACTGTACTGACACAACATACATTTCGATTAGGGACCATCAAGATGAGAGAAATTAGGAGTCGTACGGATGCATGCAGACAATCGTTTTTCCCATGCTCTATTTGTGAATGGAACAGGAAAGAAATCACTAGTAGCGGTAAAAGGTACGGGAAGTCATGTATCATACAAGAGGTTGTGGAGTATATATGTAGTCCAATACGTAATTTTTTTCCAACGTTCATTAGAACAGTTACATTTTATGCGTAGAAAGTACCCTAACTACAGCTCCAATATACACGTTCCTGCCGTGAATTGAAAGTTTAATTTGTTTCTCTTTTTTCTGTGACAATGAATCTAAGAGAGTTCAGAGGTTTTAGAAATCTATTATAAGGGGTGTTCAAAAAGAAACGAGCCGGGGGCATAATTATAGAAACCAGTACCTACATGTTAGGAGTACTGACACTGGCTGTTGAGACACTTGTCCCACTGTGACACAAGGCGGTGAATGGCTTGAAACGTCCCCTTTTGAACAATTTTACAAGACTGTGCTTAAACTGACGCACAATATTTTTAGCGCAACGCAATCTGACTTTCAATAATCTCTACAAGAGAATAGCACTGACTAACATTAACCTGTACTTTTCACAAATCACTTACCTCACAAAAATCTTGGTTACTCCCACTACTGCAATACAGCGAGCGCCACTACTGCAAGCTAAATAAAAGATTCAAACTATGGAAGGCATTAACTACCGATAGGGATAGTTAGCAAATGAAAGATATTAATAAAGAACAAACAATGTATTTACATTGATATCATATATATATATATATATATATATATATATATATATATATATATATATATATATATCAGTTCATGACAAATTTCAAAACTCCGCCATCTCTCTCCCCACATCCACCACTGCTGGCGGCTCATCTCCAACTGCGCAACGCTACGCGCTGTTCACAGCCAGCTGCCTAACACTACAATGGCGAGTATTACAACAATGCAAAGCAGCCACAGACTGCACACAGCACAGCCAGTGATTTTCATAAAGAGGAGGCGTTACGAATAAAAAAACCTAAACAGCCTACTTACATAGCCCCCATGCTCCCCACAAAAAATTTTACAAATTGGTTTGGGCAGTGGCCAATACATATTTGTTAAAATTTTTCATAATCGTAATTACAATAACAAAGAAATCAAATGCACAGACTTATTGATACAATGTTGGTCAAAAGCTAAAATTTTCTCACAGTCCATAAAGACAGTCCTGATCATTCATCACATTGCAGTGTTTTTCTCAAAGTCTGAGCAGTAAAAGAAAATGCACACGGAAGTAGTGGATTTCCATGCAGTCTTGAAGAAGTAGCGTTGTCCTTCCAACGGAAAGACAGTGCTGACTCTGGACATGCTGACAGGTAATGGGCCACAACAGAGCAAACCCACAGCGGAGTCAGTCGAAGTTTTGAAGAGTATTGGTGGGTAGGTCATCACAGAGCAGACCCACTGTAGTCCTGGTAGAGATTACGGTATTGGTGGGCCACCAGAGGTGCAGACCCACTGCAGTCCTTGTAGAAATAATGTTATTGATGGATCATCAAAGATGCAGACCCACTGTAGTCCTTGTAGAGATGGCCAGCAGCCATCCGTTGTGACTGTGCAGGCGCACAATCACCATTGAAGAGTCTTGCGGATAATATAGCAAGTCCATAACCACCACTTGTGCACTCACAAAGTTTTTGGAATTGTCCTTAGAACCAGCAATGCTGTTATTCAGTCCCTTGCTGAATTATTAACACACGTGCAAACACTAACAGTCCCTACTTCTCACATATTGTCCATATACTATGACCAACAGAAACGTGTGCAGTGAAATGTAACTTACAAGTTAATAATATGATGAACTGGTGACAAGTACAATTTTATAACATAAGAACACAATAACAAAGGTACAAAACACATCATTCAAGAACATAACAATACAGATAACATTTGTAGTACACGCTTTACAACAGAATAGAAATAAACATATACATCAATGTTATAGGAATTTTGACATAAGTTCATACATAAAAGATCAGAATAACTTTTGAAACATCAACTTCAGACCTAAGCATTAACACAGAACAGAATAAATAATGTCTAAACATCTTTACAAAGAAAATAACATATTATTAATGCAAATTATATTTGAGGATAACAGTATTCCTCGTCATAGTTCATGTAGCTGTGTATTAGAAGAGAAAAAGGTTCTATGAAGCAGTGCACAGAGACAGGAAGAAAACAAATACACAAGGGTGCACAAACACATAGGGGGATAACACAATGGAAAGGACAGGGTTCGTTTTCAGTGTAACTTTTGGTACTGCAGTATTTTGCGAACAAAACCTTTTTTGTTCTTGGAGATCTCCCTTCGTTCATCATTATTCCCAAAAAGTCCTATCTGTACCTCTTTTCTGTATTCTAACCATATTTCTTTCAAAATAAATATGGCTCATTGTACAATACTCATTTAGGCCCAAATCGTTTTCAGATAACTTTCAAAGCATTCTTTCCCTATTCTCCATAGTTAGGTTCTTATATAGTCTACCCCCTCTTAAGCTAACATAAATCTACTGAGCTCAGATGCTAAACTAAGGGACGAGGCAATGCAGCAGCACAAAACAATTAATACAAATAGCAATGAAAAAAAATGGAAATTGTCAAAGCAAGCAGCAATATTACAAATAATATAAGGCAATGAGCAGCAAACAAGAAAAATAAATCTGGCTTAGGAGAGTAACACAAATTAAAATTCAGTAGCACTATGCCTGGCAACCAGCAGCAGAAAATGAAATAACTTATGCCTAAACATGACATAGCTAAAGCAGAAAAAATAATACACTAAAGATAACAATGCAGATAAGGGAAATGTTTATTCACATCTTAATATCTATGTCATTAAAGTGGTGCACCACAAGAAGTTATTCTACCAAAAAAATTACCCAGTAGTGGAAAAGAAAATTCCGTATGCAATTCCTGCGAAGGGAAATATCGTTTTATGCTCCTTCGTTTTTTTGAATAGATCATAAAATTGTTTACTGGATCTGTAGGCATAAAATATTTATATTAGTACATCTATTAAATTTTATTTTAACCAATGCTGCAGTACAGCTAGAAACTAGATATTAAACAAAATGAGTTAATAAATACATAAAGCAAGCCATATGGCATTTCTCTCAACTAGCACGACAATAGCCGTGAAATGTTTCTCATCATTTCATTTCAGGAAATATCATAAATTAAGAGCTCCACAGTGTAATCATATGTTTTCAAGTTCGACCGTGTAGCGAGGATAATGGCCTCCCTTTTTTTTTCTACCTGTGCCGCTGAAAAGGGCTCGCAATAATGGCTTTTTCTCCAGGCGTCTGACACACCTGGCCGCTCAGCTGGGTGCCCACGACGCATTACGTGCAGGTGGTCACTGAACTTTCTTACCGAAATATTTATGACACCAGTTTCCGCTACAGTGACAGTCTCATATAAAAAATTTCACAGGCCAAGAATTTACGTTGCAAATGTGTAGAAACAAAAATCCTATGAATATAACAGTGTCCAAAAAAATTTTCGTCAGCATTGTGATACATTCACGCATTTACACACATTTCATAATTCTAAAATACGATTCTTGGTTTCCAACATCCTTTTCCACAAAGGAGAGTCCCTATCCACTACTCATTATTCCTTACCTTATTATACATATACATATTCATCGACACTTCTTAAATATTTTATCAAAATAAATACATAGCATAATCAAATTCCCCATATAGCATCAAATTGTTCATCATAAACATACCTCAACAGCATAATACACATCGTTGTCGTAATAATATCATAACATCTCAGTCAATTCTCAAAATCGTCGTAGCTTTCTGCAATAATTTCAAAACCTAAAAAAAATTCTCTGCTCATTTCAATAGTGTCATCTACCTCAAACGTACTTTAAAAATCATGATCCCATACCAAATACATCATTCAAAGCTCTCATTGTATCACAATGGTTCCAAAAAAATATGAACAGTTCACAAAGTACTGACAAAATGCAATTTCATACGTGTGATGTTATTCAACTGTGTAATTACATAAACATCTGTCACTAATGTAGTAAACAAAAAATGTTTATCTCTCAGTTACATGATCAGATAGCTGTGTAATTTGTGTGTTAGAGAAATATGGTACCGATGTGTAAAGTTGTATAAGCAAATACCATATTAGCTAGGGCTCCTTGTGCTTACCAAACACATGATACACAAAGTAAGTGTGTACCCCCCTGAGGATTAATGTAATTATACCCTCAGGTGTTACAGATTACAGCAATGGAATGAAATGTATCACGGAAAACCCTTGTATCATTGCACTTCAAATATCTTAAAAAAAATAAATGTTTTACGTACAAAATTAATCACTCAAATACGTGTTCTGTAGCGCTAAACTGTGCGTCATGTTGTACGATAATCTCTGTGGAAGTCTCGTAGTTATCGTCCTCTGAAAGCTAAGTTCTGCAGAAGTCAATGTACTTACCTCATGATAAACAAAAGTGAAATGCTTTGCGTATAGATATCTTAGTTATTACGCTTATTGTTGTGATGAAGAAAGTACTGTGCTGTGACGTATTGTTGTGCCACGGAAAAGGCTGTCTCATTGTAGCTATACCACAAAAGTTAAATACTAAAACATGTTTTTCTATCCAGAAGAATTCAGAAAACTGTGCAGATATAAAACAGATACACCGCAAAAGCAACATTGTAAATTGTCACTCATTAGTAGCGTCGTGATAAAATCGTGTAGCTGTCACATAAACTAACCTCTGTGTCATCTGGTATCTCTCAGAAAGCACTTTAATTTCAGAATGTATTTTCAAATAAACCAAAATGTTGCATTAAAATCTCATTAACAGTACTGGTAAATGTTCTAAGTATGTGAGCCTTATAGTCGTTACGTAATCGTGCAACAAACAAGCAAGAATGCACACACACAATAACATTGTGTCGTCTGTTCACTTGGTTCTTGATTGGATATTTAACTTCAAACATTGTTGTATGTTAACAGATTCTAAGTCTGACAAAGCTTACTAGCAATGTAAAGTGAAAAGTTATATGGCAAAGACAAAGTTAAAAAGCAGATTATCTTTCTATAAACGGTTTTACATGTGAAATGTGGTGTAAACCTTTACTCTTCCTAGTACACAGAGTTTCAACTTCAACGCAATTATCATGTGGTATACGTCGGATTCTGTAAGGTCCATTGTAAACAAGAAAGAATTTGTGACTCAAGTGTTTCTTCTTATGTGACAATGAATGAGCTTTAATGAGAACTTTCTGACCAATATATAATTTCTTTACATTTGCTTTACCGTGTAGTTTTCTCCTTTTGTCTGCTGCAGATTTTATATTTTTAATAGCCAAATCAATTATGTCTTTGTGTCGAAGTTTACGTGTATTCGGGAAAGGTACAAGCTCTCTGATTCTGTTCGGTGGTTTTTCATTCTTCAGTACAAGAGTAGGTGGTAAAGCAGTGGAATCATGAGGCATTTCATTCAGCACATTTTGAAATAAGTGTAAATATCTGTCCCAATGCTGATGCTTTCTGTGACAATAAAGTCTGCAAAGCTTATCGATTTCTTTCATAATCCGTTCGGAGGGGTTACAATGTGGTGAGTACAATGAAATAAAAACAGGTTTGATTTTATGGTTGCGAAGCATGCGTGACCAAACAGCAGATCTGAATTGCGGTCCGTTATCTGAAATGAGTTTACTAACGTGTCCAACTTCACGTAAGAAATTTTTAACAAAGGCGTTGGATACAGACCGTCCAGTGGCTTTACGTAACGGTGTGAAAGAAACAAATTTTGAAGTAAGTTCAACAGCGACTAGAACGTATGAAAATCCATTAGATGTTCTGGCAAGCGGTCCCGAGAGATCAACAGCAGCAAATTCTTTTAATTTAGAGGGAATGATAGGAAACAGCGGAGCACGATGGGATATAGTAGATGGTTTCGCCTTTTGACAAAGTTTACAAATAGACAAGACTCTTCGAATTCTCTTTTCCATATTGTTAAAATAACAAGTCGTTCGAAGAATATGATAACATTTTCGTGGGCCAAAATGTGCGTAGCTGAAATGAATGTACCAAATGAGCTTATTAACAAAATCGTCTGGAATGCAAAGTGCCCATAGCTTGTCATCAACAGTGCAGCGTTTGAAGAGTATGTTGTTTCTAACCAGGTAATAATGCCGAATCTGAGTGTGTGTCTTTTCATGCCATTTACTTTTGATGTCTTTCCAAATCGGATCTTTATCTTGTTCATGAGCAATGTCCTTTAAAGATGTGGTGATGAAGTTTTCAAAGGCGACTTTCTGAATGTAAAGAATACTGAAATTTTTCTCGAGGTTACGTTCTGTGTTACTTTTCTCAAGCCCAGCTGGTGCGCGTGACAGTGCGTCCGCAACAATGTTCTCCTTGCCGGGAATGTAGACTATTGTGAAGCGGAATTCTTGCAGAAACAATGTCCAACGTTTTAACCTGTCATGATTTAATTTTGAAGACATAAGAAATTGTAATGCACGATGATCACTGTATACTTTTACGTGCTTACCAGAAAGAAAGAAACGGACTTTGTTAAATGCCCAAACGATAGCTAAAGCTGCTAATTCAGTAACGGAATAATTTTTTTCAGATTTTGTTAGCACTCGGCTAGCAAAAGCAATGGTTTTCTGAACAGTAGTGTCATTTTCTGTGGCTTCTTGAAATAAATGGGCACCAAGACCGACTTTAGAAGAATCCGTGCTAAGGCAGAAATCTTGTGACAGATCTGGATGAGCTAGTATTGGCGCGTTAAGTAGAGATTCTTTCAAAGAATTGAATTCCAACTGTGCTTCTTCGTCCCAGTTCCAAATAGTATTTTTTCCAGTGAGAGAACAAAGTTTTGGTGTAACAAGAATTTGCATATTCAGAAAACGACGCTAAAAATTTACGAGACCTAGAAAACTGCGGACTTGTCTTTTCGTGGATGGAACTGGAATGGCTCTGATTGCTTCTAACTTTTCAGGATCCGGCTGAATGCCTTCAGAAGAAATAATATGTCCCAAAAACCTCACCTTTGTCCTACCGAATTCAGACTTTTCCAAGTTAACTGTAATTCCAGATTCTGCAAAAATACGTAACAAACTGTTGAGGGTGCGATTATGTTGTTCCCATGAAGCTTCTGCTATTAGAATATCATCCACATATAAGGTGATGTGACGTTTTAAGAACTCAGGTAATATGGAATTTAGCCCGCGAATGAATGCTGCTGATGAAATGTTCAAACCAAAAGGAAGTTTCCGAAACTGATAACAAACGCCGAAACAAAGGAAAGCTGTGTATTTTCTACATTCTGGATGAAGTTCGATCTGATAAAAGCTGGATCTGAGATCAATGGAAGACAACACGTTTACACCATTAAAATTTTGAAGAAGTTCTTCCAACGTTTGCGGCCTGTCTGTTTCAGGAATAATGATAGTATTGATTTGTCTCGAATCTAAGACAAGCCTGATCGATCCATTTTTCTTCTCAACAACATGTAATGGATTGTTGTATGAGCTTACTGCAGGCTCAATAATGCCCTCGTCAAGCATAGATTGTATTTCTGTTCTAACACGGTCCCTATAATGCGCCGGAATTACGTATGGTCTAACACAAAATTTAGTATGCTCACGAACACGAAATTGGTATTGAAATCCCTTGATTGTTCCTGTTTTATGAGTAAAAACTGTGGAATGTGCTTGTAAAATCTCAATAAGGTCCTGCCTATCACTGTCATAACAATTCTCAATTGTTTGAATTTTATTCTGAATTAACTCATTAGTATCAAATAAACTATCGATATCACCCCGGTCAGTACTTGCAGAGTGATTGTTAGTGTCAAGTTCCGTCGAAAATTCCGAACTGTTGTCTAACAGGAGGTAAAGCCGATTAATTTCTTCGTCATGGTTTGGGAGCCAATCTTCAAATTTCAAAGCTACTGACTTACCTTCTTTTTCTAAACTTATTTCAGCATCGTGAAAGCTTAAGATTGCTTTGTATTCATTCACAAAGTCTACTCCCAGTATAATTTCCGTCGACAATAATGGAACAATAAGAAAGTTCATAGAGAAACTTTGGCTTTGACAAAAGAATTCTAAGTTGGTTTGTTGGCGTACATCTACACTTTTTCCAAAGATTGCACCTTGTAATTTAATCTTACGTAACGGAAGTGTGGGGCAATCGTTCGATTTGTTGCATTTGCTAAAGGCTGTTTCACTAATTACTGAAATGGGACTGCCAGAGTCAAGTACTGCCGTAAATTTTACGTCATGTACTGTAATGTGAATCACAGGATATGCAATGTTGTTATGTTTTACGTCGTGTTCTTGGAGTAAGATGTCCCTAATGTCTTCCATTTTTACGTAATTACTAGCTACGGCAGCTGCGTCGTTAGTTTCATACGTGTTTTTTGTGGCTGCCTGCAGTATGAGTCATTGCCTATTGTCTCTTTGTTGGCGCGCGTCGTTATTGGGATTTGGAGACCTAACTTCTACAAATTCACCGTGACGAGAGGGCCCTGCCCTGTTTAAATCCCGCCAGTTCTGATGCAATTCAGGTCTGTCGTTACGATCACATCGTCTGTCGTCATGTTGGTAGTTCCTGTAGTTTCTTTCTTGTCGGTTAAGTGGTGGAGAATTTCTCCCTGAATCGTAACTGCGCGCTGGACCGTTGCGTCTAAAGTTATTCTGTCTCCCGTAATAATAATTATTTTGGTTCCCATATTGTCTGTTTCTCTGATTGTCTCTGTAATAGTCATTACCGCGGAGAGGTGATCTTTCCCTGTAATTATTACTACTCTGCCAACGGTTGTCATACGGGTGGTGTCTGTTTTGGTCACGATTTACGTTATATGAATAGCCTTGTCGTGTATTATTTCTGTCATCGCGGAATTGTGACAGATGTGACCTGTAATTGTTGTGCTCCTGTTCTCGTGTTCCGCGATTGTCAGTGTCAATTTCCAGTTCTTGTAACAGTCCCTGAAAAGCCTCAATGTCTTCTTTGCAACGTCCTGCTAAAATAATATGTCGTAAATGTTCAGGTAATTTGATTAAGCAAATGCGGATGAGTTCTGAGGGGCTGTATGGGTTTGACAGGTACTGATTATTGTGCAACATGTCTTCACAATATTTGACAAGACTGGAAAATTCAGATTGTTCAAAGTGTTTCATCATCATGATGCTATGTTTTACTCGGTCTTGTGTAGCTTGAGACCAATATGCTGAGAGGAAGGCATGGTAAAATTCTCCTTCACTGTGACAATCGTGAATGACCGATCGCATTCTTACAGCTGGTTCATTCTCTAAGTAGCCACACATAAATTCTAACCTGTGCTCCAATGACCAGTTGGGAGGAAAACAATGAGAGAATTGATGGAGCCACGCTTGTGGATGAATGTCATTGGCAGAATTCTTAAACGTTTTCAATTTACGTGTAGTAACGAACAGCTTATAGTCAAAATCATCATGTCGGCAAGTCGCATGTCGGTCATTGTTACATCGTTTCGGCGGTTCCATCTCAAAATTCGGTGTACCTTGCCAATTTCTTTCATAATTTCCGAAGTGCCCTGTGTTGTTATTTTGTGTCTGTTCCGCATTTCTATGTCCCTCTTCCTGTACTGGAGCGCGAGTGTCCTCTGAAATATGTAATTCTTGTATTACTTGTGCCAAATGATCTTGTACTTCCCGGATTTCTCTTTTGTACTGTGTATTGATTTGATTTTGATTTTGTTTGAATTTTCTAATTTGTTCATACTCTTCTGTGTCAGTGAAGGCTACAGGTCTTGTGTCATTCAGATCATCATCTACCTTTGTAGATAAGTTAGTGACCTGATCCGAAAGTAGGCTACTTTCTCCGATAGTGAACACATTTCCTCAGTGTGTTTTTCTGAACCAAGTTTCAGAGTGTCCATTTGTGTTGAAATCGAATCTACTGTGTCCTTCAAGTTTTCCTGAGTTTTTGAAAGTTGCGTAACCGAATCGGTAGATGCAACTGAGTCAATTTTAGCCGACAAGGTCTCATGATTTTCATGAACAATGGTTTGCAGTTCTTTTATGGCTGCTTCGTGATTCTGTAATGCATTTTCATGACGCGAAAAAATAGGTTGGAAATGCTCACAAATTTGTGTTTTTACGTCATTACAGACTTTTTGACATTTCGATTCAATGTGATGTAACTCAGTAGTTAAATCCTCACGTGTTTGTTCAAGAGTTTGCTCCAATGAGTCTAACTTTTGAAGATTTTGTTCCATTGCGTCTAACTGTTGCTGTGTTTGTCTCTGGTGTTGTTCCATTGTGTCTAACTGTTGCTGTGTTTGTCTCTGATTTTGTTCCATTGTGTCTAACTTTTTAAGATTTTGTTCCACTGTGTCTAACTTTCGAAGATTTTGTTCCATTGTGTCTAACTTTTGAAGCTTTTGTTGTGTTTGTCCCATTTGTTGTATTAATTGTAATAACAATGCACTGGTGTCTGGAACATGTTCCTCAGTGCTTTTCGGGAGTAAATTTGCACCGGAAACATTCACATTTTGACAAGCAGAAAATGTGTCTTGACTTATTTGAGAAAACGGTGAGGATCCAAAACCTGAATTTACAGTATTTGCGAGATCGTGTCGTGTCATTTCGGATTCCTGAGCCGAGCTATTGCCGACCGATCGATCGATAATGCTTCCCTGATCACTAATTGTTTCACTGCCTACGCCATTGTTTGCCGCCCGCTCCATTTCCCTATGCACAATTACCAAGTTACTATGTTGAACATTAGTTAATTCATTACACAGTGGCGCTAACACACTGCTTTCGTCTTCGCTGTCATTTCTCAGTTTACTTTGGAGCCTAGTGTTACGTTTTTCACACGCCATTATTGTCACAATATTTCACACGATAACACAGAAAAGCACAATTTGAAGAGCAAAAATAAGAGAACACATTAACATAGCACGGAAAATAATATGTAGTTAATTGCAGCTGCGAAATACTTGGTGCAAATCTACATGCATGCCACAACTGTTTTACTGTACAACAATGAAAGACTGCAACTACACAGGATATTTTCTCTACAATTACGCGCTAGCAATAAACAAAAGCTACACTAATTACACAAACTACAAGAAAAAAAATCAGAAGATTCCAGTGAGGTATCCTCGGCTAAGGGTCGACATAAGAAACGTCCCCTTTTGAACAATTTTACAAGACTGTGCTTAAACTGACGCACAATATTTTTAGCGCAACGCAATCTGACTTTCAATAATCTCTACAAGAGAATAGCCCTAACATTAACCTGTACTTTTCACAAATCACTTACCTCACAAAAATCTTGGTTACTCCCACTACTGCAATACAGCGAGCGCCACTACTGCCAGCTAAATAAAAGATTCAAACTATGGAAGGCACTAACTACTGATAGGGATAGTTAGCAAATGAAAGATATTAATAAAGAACAAACAATGTATTTACCTTGATATATATATATATATATATATATATATATATATATATATATATATATATATATATATATATATATATAGAGCAGTTCATGACAAATTTCAAAACTCCGCCATCTCTCTCCCCACATCCACCACTGCTGGCGGCTCACCTCCAACTGCGCAACGCTACGCGCTGTTCACAGCCAGCTGCCTAACACTACAATGGCGAGTATTACAACAATGCAAAGCAGCCACAGACTGCACACAGCACAGCCAGTGATTTTCATAAAGAGGTGGCGTTACCAATAAAAAAACCTAAACAGCCTACTTACAGGCTGTCTCATAAAATTCCCGGGGCTGCGATGTTAACCAGTTCCGCACCTACAGCTGGACGTCGTCGTCCGAGGTGAATTGTTTGCCCCTCAGAGCCTTTTTAAGGGGACCATTGAGTTCACTAACGATTTCCAAAATGAAATATTCCGTGAGATTATCTCCAACCACCATTCCTCGTTGAAAGTCTGCTAGTCCCCGTCTTACGATCGTAATCACGTCGGAAACCTCTCTACTTGAATCATCTGAGTGCAAATGACAGACCCGCCATTGCACTGTCGTTTTGTAACTTATGTACCGTTACTACCGCTAAATGCATAAGTGCATATCGCTTTCCCCAGACTTCTGAACCACAGTGTATTTTGCTATGCAACAGACATTCAGTCTCCAGACTTTTACACCCTATTACTATCCGATTCCACATTGGAAAGTGGCAAATCTTAGGAACTACGATTTATCTATGAGACGTACTTGATCAAACCAGCATGACTGAATAGGGAAAGATGGCATCTGGAGAGAGTTGCGTCATACAGTCACATCACAGACTGTTATTTCGGTTTGATAAGCATCGGTGTATTCTCTCGAAATATTCCTGCGTCTCTGAATTATTTAGAGCAAGGTAGTTAGCCTTTCCCATCTTGCCACCCACTTTTGAATCTCTGTTAATATTAAAATTTTCAAACCACCCACCTTGTAACACCATAGTTCTAATGCTGTACGGATTTATGTTGCCTTTTGTTTTGGTTTAATATTATAACGTTGAGTATCTGTAAATGTTGTTGGATTGAATCGATGTCATGAGAGTGTTTATTCTTTTCTGTGTAAAAAAAAAAACTTTGATGTCATGGTTTGATTCTATGCAATGCAGTGTATCTATCATTTCAATTCCTTGTCTCATTTGGAGGCAGACAAAACTTACTGTATATAACTGTAATTTTAATATGTGCAAAGGTTCTGTTTTATTTAAAATGTTTGTTTGTTCTTATGTAAACTGCTGACCCCTACTTAGGGTTCTTAGTTATGTCATATGTAAAAGTTGTTGTGGTTCCCCTAGGGAACGGAACTGAGTAGCGCGCGCTAATTTTGGTTGGCCTAGGTAGAAAAGGTGGAACCAAGAGTCAGTCGGGAACGAACTGCCAAACTGTGAACTGCCCATGTAAAAGTTGTATATTGTGCTGATTCCGAGAGAGGCTTTTCCTGACGCTTTCCAATGCCTCGGATGGATGGATAAAGAGCTGGAACTATTCTGAAATTCGTATCTATCATCGCCACCAGCAATTCTACCTGCAGTTTCACCTACCAACATGCAATCGCCACCACATTGCGCAATCATTGTAATGGAGCACTATAGTGATGTACAGTGACGGATCAGCTTGTTGGATGTGTTAGTGTGCTCAAATATAAGGTAATTTATAACTGAATTTATGTACCTATCTCGATTTTTTCCTTATCATAACACCTCTCAGGTTCCTCTCCGTTTGAACTAAAGTGATTACCGAGTGTCCTTATTGAAAGAACATTAAAGCCTAGTGTTTTAACTAATTAATGCCTCTTGAACATAGTAAAAAGAAAGTTAAAGTGGCAAGAGAGTGAGTTAAAGTAAATGATGCTTACTGAAAATAATTTTCCTATTAAATCTGCTTATTAATATGTTGCCAACTTCAAAATTAAAAGTTCTTAAAACTGAGGCTTATAAAGTATTGCTTAGTAAATGATAACATTGCTGCCTGTTGTAAATCGCAAAAGGTGAGTATCTCAATGTAGTAAAAGTGGAAAACTTCAATAGTGGAAAGCTATATTCTCATGCTTACTAAGCACTTGTTTCTTTTGGGTATTGAAAGTGCATATTAATAGTGTAATAGGATCCACAGGTTATCCTTTATGCTCACGATAATAACAATTAATAGAAAGATCACTATTTATGAAAGCAATAATTTCTTTATTCAAAAGACCGTAAGAAGTAACCTGTTAGTGAATTCCAATTATCTTTCATTCTGAATAGAATAATATTTAGTTGAGAGACACTTAACCTGTGATCAGTTCATAATTTTGCAGTGAACTACATTTACAATTTTATGCCAGCTGGGAAAATGTTTGAAAAATAATACTGAACCTATGTCCAATTTGGGGTTCTACAGTGTATATTAATAGTAATGTTATAAAGACCATTCAGTTTGAATAAGCCCTGAAAATAATAGTGTGTATTGTTATCTGCTATATTTGTGCAAATAATTTGTTCAACTCCGTCAACCCCAAATCTAACGTTAACATATGCAGGTGTCAGAGTTCACTGCACTCGCGTGTGGCAAAATATAGGTTGTGTTTGTCCGTTAAAGTTACTCATACCTAATTTCTGAAACAAGAATGTTAGTCATTCTCTGCATCTACATCCACATCCATACTCCGCAAGCCACCTGACGGTGTGTGGCGGAGGGTACCTTGAGTACCTCTATCGGTTCTCCCTTCTAATCCAGTCTCGTATTGTTCGTGGAAAGAAGGATTGTCGGTATGCTTCTGTGTGGACTCTAATCTCTCTGATTTTATCCTCGTGGTCTCTTCGCGAGATATACGTCGGAGGGAGCAATATACTGCTTGACTCTTCGGTGACGGTATCTTCTCGAAACTTCAACATAAGCCCGTACCGAGCTACTGAGCGTCTCTCCCGCAGAGTCTTCCACTGAAGTTTATCTATCATCTCCGTAACGCTTTTGCGATTACTAAATGATCCTGTAACGTAGCGCGCTGCTATCCGTTGGATCTTCTCTATCTCTTCTATCAACCCTCTCTGGTACGGATCCCACATTGCTGAGCAGTATTCAGGCAGTGGGCGAACAAGCGTACTGTAACCTACTTCCTTTATTTCCGGATTGCATTTCCTTAGAATTCTTCCAATGAATCTCAGTCTGGAATCTGCTTCATCGACGATCAACTTTAAACGATCATTCCATTTTAAATCACTCCTAATGCGTACTCCCAGATAGTTTATGAAATTAACTGCTTCAGTTCCTGACTTGCTATATTGTAGCTAAATGATAAGGGATCTTTCTTTCTATGTATTCGCAGCACATTACACTCGTCTACACTGAGATTCAATTGCCATTCCCTGCACCATGCGTCAATTCGCTGCAGATCCTCCTGCATTTCAGTACAATTTTCCATTGTTACAACATCTCGATATACCACAGCATCATCCGCAAAAAGCCTCAGTGAACTTACGATGTCATCCACAAGGTCATTTATGTATATTGTGAATAGCAACGGTCCTACGACACTCCCCTGCGGCACACCTGAAATCACTCTTACTTCGGAAGACTTCTCTCCATTGACAATGACATGCTGCGTTCTGTTATCTACAAACACACAATTGGTCTGATAGTCCAAATGCTCTTACTTTGTTCATTAAACGACTGTGGGGTACTGTACCGAACGCCTTGCGGAAGTCAAGAAACACGGCATCTACCTGTGAACCCGTGTCTATGGCCCTCTGAGTCTCGTGGACGAATAACGCGAGCTGGGTTTCACACGACCGTCTTTTTCGAAACCCATGCTGATTCCTACAGAGTAGATTTCTAGTCTCCGGAAAAGTCATTATACTCGAACATAATACGTGTTCCAAAATTATACAACTGATCAACGTTAGAGATATAGGTCTATAGCTCTGCGCATCTGTTCGACTTCCCTTCTTGAAAACGGGGATTACCTGTGCCCTTTTCCAATCCTTTGGAACGCTACGCTCTTCTAGAGACCTACGGTACACCGCTGCAGGAAGGGGGGCAAGTTCCTTCGCATACTCTGTGTAAAATCGAAATTGTATCCCATCAGGTCCAGCGGCCTTTCCTCTTTTGAGCGATTATAATTGTTTCTCTATCCCTCTGTCGTCTATTTCGATATCTACCATTTTGTCATCTGTGCGACAATCTAGAGAAGGAACTACAGTGCAGTCTTCCTCTGTGAAACAGCTTTGGAAAAAAACTTTTAGTATTTCGACCTTTAGTCTGTCATCCTCTGTTCAGTACCATTTTGGTCACAAAGTGTCTGGACATTTTGTTTTGATCCACCTACCGCTTTGACATAAGACCAAAATTTCTTAGGATTTTCTGCCAAGTCTTTACTTTCGAATTCATATAACGCCTCTCCCATAGCCCTCCTCACACTACATATCGCTTCGCGTAATTTTTGTTTGTCTGCAGGGCATTGGCTATGTTTATGTTTGCTGTGAAGTTCCCTTTGCTTCCGCAGCAGTTTTCTAACTCGGTTGTTGTACCGCAGTGGCTCTTTTCCATCTCTTACGATCTTGCTTGGCACATACTCATCTAACGCATATCTATACTTGAGACAAAACTTTTGTGTTGAGCCGTCAGGTACTCTGTAATCTGCTTTTTGTCACTTTTGCTAAACAGAAAAATCTTCCTATCTTTTTTAATATTTCTATTTACGGCTGAAATCATCGATGCAGTAACCGCTTTATGATCACTGATTCCCTGTTCTGCGTTAACTTTTTCAAATAGTTCGGGTCTGTTTGTCACCAGAAGGTCTAATATGTTATCGCCACGAGTCGGTTCTCTGTTTAACTGCTCAAGGTAGTTTTCAGATAAAGCACCTAAAAAAATTTCACTGGATTCTTTGTCCCTGCCACCCGTTATGAACGTTTGAGTCTCCCAGTCTATATCCGGCAAATTAAAATCTCCACCCAGAACTATAACATGGTGGGGAAATCTACTCGAAATATTTTCCAAATTATCCTTGAGGTGCTCAGCCACAACAGCTGCTGAGCCAGGTGGCCTATAGAGACATCCAATTACCATGTCTGGGCCTGCTTTAGCCGTGATCATCACCCAAATTATTTCACATTTCGGATCTCCGTCAATTTCCCTCGATACTATTGCACTTCTTATCGCTATAAACACGCCTCCCCCTTCACTGTACAGCCTGTCTCTGCGGTATACATTCCAATCTGAGTTCAGAATTTCATTACTGTTTACATCTGGTTTCAGCCAACTTTCTGTCCCTAGTACTACTTGGGCATTGTGACCGTTTATTAATGAGAGCAGTTCTGGGACCTTTCTATAGACGCTCCTGCTGTTTACTATTAGCACATTAATATTGTTATTGCCTGTTGCATTCTCTTGCCTAATTAGGCAGGCGACCGTTTTCTTTATTCTGTTAACAGTGTAGCTAGGTAAAATATTATTTGTTACTGTTGGAATATTTACGTAATTCTGAGTTTCATTTCCGATAAGCCACCTCCGTTAGGTACAACACGGTCAACATAAAAAAATTCCTCTCAGAGGGTAGCACTGCTCTGCTTCTTCATACCATAATTACTTGAATAAGAATAATTTCACTATATGAACTGCCTTCAGCTTTGAGGTTATGGTATAGTAGTAGCAAACGGTTGTGTTACAACCAGTCCTACAGTATTGATAATTTATATGAAAGGAAAGTAACTTTAATTTATAAAATGTATAAAGCAGAATTGCAGCAGGTCAAATCATATAATAACAATTTATTACCAAATACTTTATGTCAGTGTTTTATGAAAACGTAATGAAAATGTTGAAAAACCTGCTGTCTGCAGCCCAAAATGGAAGTTGGGCGCCCATTAGTGGGTGATAGGGATCAGGTTCACTACCACTGGTTCTCTAGGTTTTAACCAAGTTCCATACGAGTCTGTCACCTGATCGAGTCCGCAGCGCGTGGTCTAGTGGCTAGCTTTGCTACCTCTGGATCACGAGTTCCCGGGTTCGATTCCCGATCAGGTTGCGGATTTTCTCTGCCCGGGGACTGGGTGTTTGTGTTGTCCTGATCATTTCATCATCATTCGTGAAAGTGGCTAGATTTCCCTGTGTAAGGATTGGGACTTCGTACGGGCGCTGATGACCACGCAGTTGAGCGCCCCATAAACGAAAGATCATCATCTGATCGAACCAACAGAAAGTGCAGAATACTCAGCAGGTGAAGAAAGACGAAGAAGATTCCAGCTGTCTCCAACGATTCAGATTTAAGTTATCACCCTATAAAAGATATTCGTCCAATGCAAGAAGGTTGACTTTGCAACGTCGTACAGGACGTGCCACAAAATTCGTATACGTTAGTACACTACTTACCAGTAAATACTGCAGTGAAACCACCCTCTGTAAGATTACACAAGGTTAAACATGTATGAATGGCTCATGCCATATACTTGACGAACTGTAGGTGCCACTGAGAAAAGCTTTTGGATATTACAAGTCAGATTCAGCATTACCGAATTGTCATAGCGTGCTTTATATCTTCTTTAAGCGCTTTGCCCCTCGTCTTGTTCTGTTCACTGGCGGAGTGCAGCAACGAGTCACCAGTGCATAAGCTTACGAAATATTAGAGTAACTGAATAACGGAAATATTATGTTTTAAATGTTTGTATGACGATTAGCATGCAAAAAATTGCACATCTGCTGAGATTACGATGTGTTTGCTGCATAGCATGGCGATCCTCCCTTGGGGTGCCCTCTAGTTCCCGTACAGTCCGACACTGGATAACTGTACAATCCGGTTGCCTGACAAATCTGGATATTGAAACTTCTTGGCAGATTAAAACTGTGGTCCCGAGTTCGAGTCTCGGTCCGGCACACAGTTTTAATCTTCCAGGAAGTTTCATATCAACGTACACTCCGCTGCAGAGTGAAATCTCATTCTGGAAAGATCCCCCAGGCTGTGGCTAAGCCAAGTCTCCGCAATATCCTTTCTTTCAGGAGTGCTAGTTCTGCAAGGTTCGCAGGAGAGCTTCTGTAAAGTTTGGAAGGTAGGAGACGAGAAGACGAGGTACTGGCGGAAGTAAAGCTGTGAGGACGGATCGTGAGTCGTGCTTGGGTAGCTCATTGGGTAGAGCACTTGCCCGCGAAAGGCAAAGGTCCCGAGTTCGAGTCTCGGTCCGCCACACAGTTTTAATCTGCCAGGAAGTTTCATATCAGCGTACACTCCGCTGCAGAGTGAAAATCTCATTCTGAAAACTGGATATTGACGACTCGGTGAACTGGATATACGTAAAGCACCATTGAGTCCCATTTAAGAAGTCTGTTAGGTGCTGTGTAAGGTTCGCATGTCATTTTGATTTACGTAAGTTACCGATATACACGTCTGAGAGAGACCACGTTATGTTACTGTTAAACAACCTTTGGTCTTGTTGTGGCCAAGTTTCTGCCTCTGCGCAGCCTGATACATTTTTAGTTGAAGTCAAGGTTATTGAAAAGAAGGTTGGCCCGAAGCGATTGACTGGCGCATGGACATCACTACAGGAGCAAAAGAATCAGGGGCTGGCTGAGTGGAAGGCTCTTAAGCACAAATAACGCAATAAGTTCTCATAGAATTATTTAAAACAATTGATTTACCTGTTAGTAGTGGTTCAAATGGCTCTGAGCACTATGGGACTTAACATCTGTGGTCATCAGTCCCCTAGAACTTAGAACTACTTAAACCTAACTAACCTAAGGACATCACACACATCCATGCCCGAGGCAGGATTCGAACCTGCGACCGTAGCGGTCACGTGGTTCCAGACTGAAGCGCCTAGAACCGCACGGCCACACCGGCCGGCCTGTTAGTAGTGGATGAAGAGTGCCACTGTAGGCATTTTCGCTTTTCTGCTGCTGCCGCCGTTTGCATTTCCAGCTTCATGTTAGGAAACAGTATGCGGATATAGTCTTATTTTAACATACATGTGATGATTTATGGTGAAAAATCAGCATATTTAGTTCAGATAGGAGCGCAGATTGTTCTTACTTTATTTCTTTCCTACGAAATACTTTGTAAATCTTTAAATTCATTAAAAATAAGTTCAAACTGTGACACTTTATATAGCCACTCACCTGTCGGAACTGTATGTCCACACCAATATCTCCAGCCAATATGTTCCACATCTATTGGAGAAGGACTTAAAATATCACTAACGGTGTTCCCAGTGTGTCGTCATACTTCTTTGCACGATATGCGCTTTAGCTCGCCAGGTATCGGAATCCTTCTGCAGAGAAATCCCTCACTGACAGCTGCTTCTTCAGGCGCAGGTTGAAGAGGAAACTTAATACCTTACAGTTCTCATTCATCATCTGACATTTCCAGTGGTTCGCTCACGTAGCGCAAAATTCATCTGAACAAATTTGACGTCAAAAGTGTATCACTGTCATCAGCCTCTACCAAAGTTTCATATGATAAAGGAATATCACGAGCATTGTGCCGCAAGAGTAGCAGCCGTAATCGATGTTACACTTCTGTTGGAGAGGGCTTCAAGTGGAAATGACCCTCTTATCTGCGAGAATAATTTTTCCAGAGCACCTTGATACAGCCGTGAAGTTCGAATACATCTCATCTTCAGTGGCTGAAGGTCTGAAAACAGTCCAAAAAGCGACCGAAAAGTTTCCATGATGCCTTTCTGGAATGGGAGCGAACGATTTGTACTGTCTACGCGCCTTTTTTCGGCATATGAGTACCGTTCCCTTAGTAGCATTTCTTGAACATCCTTGTACGTCCCATAACCACAGGGTAACGTATTCTCGTTGTTGTATCTTCGGGCTTTCAGGACGTCAATGGGTCGTTGGCAAGCTGAAAAAAGTTTGCTGCTTCCTCTTCTTCAGGCTTCAAGTATCTTATGGCTTTAGCCATCGTACTCGAAAAAAGCTGTATAGCTAAATAAATTCTTTGACACTCTCTGCCCCTGACACTGAGGTGAATTGTAATCTACTGCAAGCAGTCTTTCTGTAACAGATTTGTTAACAGTTTTCCCGCTTGGAAGTCTTATTCCATCGTCCAGAAAGTGGTTACTCATTAATTTAAATAAATGAGAAACATCGGAAAACATCCAGCGTCTTTTATTTTCATATTGAGGATCTGGAAAGCAGGAATTTGTTGCTGTTATATTAAGACATTTCCACACAGACAGATTTTTTCTGTCGAAGTCACACACAACTTCAACAACATTGTAGCCAACAACTTATATGGAGCAGACGAAAGTGTTTAACTAAATAGCTGTTACCCGCGTGTCAAAATCATAGCAGACGGGTTGCTTCCATGCCGAATACAAACCGCGCACCTACGTTAGGGTGCGGTCCTATAGCAAGGTCTTCAACGGAATCGCCTGTAATACTGCTGTATACATGCATTTCGTCGAATGAGAGCACACATACATGTTCAGTTTTTGGCAATACAGATGACTCTGCTTTCATTAGGTGTAAGATTGTTGTAAGCCCACCAGCAAACCATCTGAAAGAGCGTGATGTCCACCTTTTGAGTGTGGATAGTCCTGGAAGTTGGTAACCAACCGGATTCCTTAAAAAAAAATAACACTTCCTAAGTACAGCACGAAGAACTGCTTTACAAATGTCTTCTCTTTGCCGCTTTGGTTGTTTCCTTCCACTCAGCAAGTAGTTTACCTGCATTATTGAAAATGGTTTGCCTAATATTCCAGTCACCTTCTCCCGCACTTGCGTCTTTTGATACTTCTGCTGATCTTTCATTTTCGCAACGCTAGCTTTCACTTTTGGTTTCAGTCACTTCTCACTACACCTCAGTTTTGCATCCATAGCTGTCAGTTTGCCGTTCCTACAATTCTTCTATGCGTTTACGAAGTTCATTACCTTGAATCTCACACTCCTCTGTAGATGTTGTCTGGTACATTTTGTTTTCTTTGAGACATATTAGCCAGGTGGTCATGAAATGTGGAAATATGCAAGTGACACAGTCAAAACCTCCTTACACATGGCTCTAACAAAAATTTGGGTAATAGAACGATTCCCCGAACATTGGACCACAGCTATCATCCACCCACTACACAAAAAGGGAGTTAAAAGCAACCCAGACAACTACAGAGGAATCTCTCTCCTAGACTGCACGTACAAAATTCTATCCAAGATCCTATATGAAAGAATCAAGGAGCAATTGGAACAGGAGTTAGGGGAATATCAGGGAGGTTTCAGACCATGGAGAAGCTGTGCAGAGCAGATAATTAGTTTCAAATTGATTATGGCATACTACAAGAAACTAACAAACCTCTGGCAATAACATTTGTAGATTTTAAGAAGGCATATGACTGTCTCCACAGACCTTCAGTATTAAAAATTTTAAGAAATTTAGGACTCCATCCAAAACTAATTAAAATAATACAACTCACTCTAACCAACACCAAATCAAAAGTGAAGTTTAGAGGAGAAATTTCGGAACCATACCTCATAAAAACAGGCTTAAGACAAGGTAACTGCCTATCACCATTACTGTTCAACTGTGCACTGGAATACATAATGAGAGAGTGGTACAAGGACAATCCAAATATGATAAGAATTGGAAGTGCAAAAGATGATATTAGCTTAAACTGCTTGGGATTCGCTGATGATCTTGATCTCCTAGCCAACACCGTTCAAGAAGCCAGGCAACAAGTGGAATCACTACAAGAAATAGCAGAGAAAGTAGGCCTTAGAATACCATACCACTTGCAAACAAAATTACAATAGGAGAACAGGAAATCAAAATTGTCGATAAATTTAAATATTTAGGCGAAATAATAACATACAATCTAAATGAGAAGCCATCATGGCAGAATAGCATAAAAAACTGAACTACGCAAATTACATTACCAAAACTACATACAACAAAAAAAGCCTATGTATAGATGCAAAATTAAAACACTATAAAAGAGTTACACAACCAGAAATAACGTATGCAGCTGAAACTATCTTCAAAACAACTAATACAGCAGAAATTGACAGAATACTAAAAATAGAAAGAAGAATAATTAGGACATGTATAAATAAACAGTACAAAATAAATGGACATTGCAGAATAGAATCAAATGAAACAGTATATAAGAAAATAGAACCAGTCATGAGCACGATCAGGAAGAATCGCATCTCATTCTTTGGACATCTGATGAGAACTCCAGAAAACAGAATTAGTAAAAAAATAATACAAAAATTGTTGAATAGCAAGAGCGACATTAAATGGATCACAGAAATTAAGGAAGATATAAAAGAATTCCAAATTACAGTAGATGACCTAAAAAACAAGACAGAGAAAAACCAGAAAACTGCAAGACACGCAAACCAGACTACAAATGAAAATCAATAAAAGGAGTACAGGAAGAGTGGTCTCAAATGAAGAAAGAAAGAAAATATCTGAAAGAATGAAGAAATATTGGGCAGACAGAAGAGCAAAACACCTTTCATATAAGAATAAACGCTAATAATTATATTAATTAAATATCATATTAAGTTATTGTTGAGCCAAATGGTGCAAATAGCTCTGAGCACTATGGGACTTAACATCTATGGTCATCAGTCCCCTAGAACTTAGAACTACTTAAACCTAACTAACCTAAGGACATCACACACATCCATGCCCGAGGCAAGATTCGAACCTGCGACCGTAGCAGTCACGCGGTTCCGGACTGAGCGCCTAGAACCGCTAGACCACCGCGGCCGGCATTGTTGAGCCAAATTGTATCCCTGTGTAACAACTTGTTTATAACTTTGTATTTTTGACTACAGTGGTCCAATGAAGGCCATAAAATAAATAATAATAATAATAAGCCAAGTGGTCAAGTGTGCTTTGCATTGTCTTCCTTGCTTCAACCTGTCTGCCCTGTTTGAAGAAACTGCATCATCTGCACTAGCGTTACTACTTACACGGGGGACACTTCCTGATATATTTACACTCGGTACAGCGTCTTGATTAAGCACTCTCCTAGGAGGTAGATTAAAAAGCTTTGCTCGCGTATCGCGGACTTACAGACTTAATCATAAGGCATGAAACTAAAAGAACACGTTGTTTATGTCGTAGTACTAAAGCGATCTTTTCGGTGGCACTTCGTAATCCACTGTTTCTGCAACAGAATGCCTTTTGGGAACGAATGACATGTTACATCCGAACCTTTTGTCTTCCTGCTGTACGGCAGGTATCCCGTAACAGCACAGCCAGGCGTTTTGAAATAAAACGTTTAAAAAAACACCGCAAAGCATTACAAACAAACGCAATTGTCTTACTCGCCTCGATACAAAAGGGAGCTGCACGCTCCCATATGCTCCTGTGATGACGACAAACGTAGAACGACGAAACTGTTCAGTAATCTGCGCATCCCAATTGGGCTTGGGCTCCCTCTGATTGATGTGTAGTAGATGATGATGGACGTATTCAGTAGTGCTGTGTTGTCTTGTGATTTTTATTTGTTAGATGAAGAATTTTTTTTTTTTTTTTTTTTTTTTTTTTGAAGAGACGTTTGAGGTAAGATTGCGGGCACTACGTAGCAATTTTGTCGGAATGATTATTGTCAGTTATTTAATGTTAACTTACTCAGAGCTGAGAGAAAGAAAACCCTACTTCCCTGAGTCATGCATTAACATATCACTGACTAAGATGTTTGGTTTTTATAGATATCTCAGTTAACAGTGTACCCTTCCCAAACCATTGTTCACTTTGTTAAGCATAGTATTGTTCAGACCATTGTTATGTCTGAAGATCAGGCGAAGCTTTACTCTGTCTTTTTGCATACATACTTCTTTCTAAATTCGGTATCATGGCCCATCACATCATAGAAATAGTTACTCTCACCATCTCACTGTTTAAAGAAAGTTTATCATTATGCATTACCACATTGCACCATGTGGTATGCAAGAATTTGAATGCTCTTTAGAAATTTTATTTAAAAATAGAAATGTAACTTCGCCGCTGCCTGCTTGCATTTTGCTGTTCTGCTTTCCAGAAATTTGTAACAATTTTCTCATGACACATCGTACGTGGAAATTAAAATTAGGGCCACATAAACGTGTTATTTCACTTGCGAATTTAATATAAAGACAGGTTGTATTCTGACCAGTTACAGTTCAATTCATATTACGTTCTGTTTAGTCAAAGGTTAACATACGAAATTAAGTTGGATAACAGTTTGTGGATACATAGTTTTGGTACTACAAAGACGTTTTATAGAGTGGCTGAATTTCACACAGAAACACATAGTGGGGATCATAAGGCCGATACCGTTGGCTCACTCGAGCACATGGCACCTCTGCCTCTTCCACCATGGTCTTTCAACATCTAACACTGTGAATGCTCCAAATGTACGGTACCAGGATTGGTAACAACACTAAACACGAACAACAGTGATGCACTCTGGTGGCCAGTCTCCTGGTCACAAGCAATTGCAACTCTTTATGAAAAAAGAGAAAGCGATTGTAGGAGAAGTTGTAACGTTCTTTATACAAATGTTAATGGTGTTTGTTTGTTAATTTACTGTGTGATGTGTTGATGAACAAAAGGTGTGTTTAGTCAGTTTTAATGTAATACAAAAAAATTCAACAACTTAATATGGAAAACCAATATGCAATGTTCATAATGAAATCAGTCACTCTGAAATCTACGCCGTCTCGTGAGCACCGAGTTCTATGGCTCTGTACAATAAGCTGACAAAATTTCCTGTGCAAATAAACAACGAAATAAATATTCCTTAGCTCCATAGTCACAACGGATGTGAACTTGGTAATCTGTTCTCTCCACAATAAGCATAGAAAATACCCAGTCTAGGCACAGAGAAGTGCAATGCTGGCAGTAAAATAGCTTCATGCAAATAATATTACTAGACTGGCTTATAAATGAATAAACTTGCAAACGTTCAGTGAAAATACTGGATATTGGCTCAGAGCTCTGCAATGCTGCCCACTTTGAAACTGTTACAAACATTAATAGTTTTCTGATTCTGGCGCATTAATACACTATGTGATCAAACGTATCTGGACATCCCCAAAATCATACGTTTTTCATATTAGGTGCATTTTGCTGCCACCTACTGTCAGGTACTCCTTATGAGCGACCGCAGTAGTCATTGTACATCGTGAGAGAGCAGAATGGGATGCTCCGCGGAACTCACGGACTGAGAACGTGGTCAGGTGATTGGCTGTCACTAGTGTCATACGTTTGTACGCAAGATTTCCACACTCCTGAACATCCCTAGGTCCACATTTTCCTACGTGATAGCGAAGTGGAAACGTGAAGGGACACGTACAGCACAAAAGGATACAGGCCGACATCGTCTGTTGACTGACAGAGACCGCCGACAGTTGAAGAGGGTCGTAATGTGTAATAGGCAGACATCTACCCAGATCATCGCACAGGAATTCCAAACTGCATCAGGATACCCTGCAAGTACTATGACAGTTACGTGTTGCATTTCATGGTCAAGTGGCTGCTGATAAGCCCTACATGAGAAACGATAAATGCCAAACGACGCCTCGCTTGGTGTAAGGAGCGTAAACACTGGACGATTGAACAGTCGAATCACGGTACATAGTGTGGCGATCCGATGTCAGGGTGTCAACGTCGTCTGCCAAGGCCAACACTAAAATTCGGAGGCGGTGGTGTTATGGTGTGGTCGTGTTTTTCATGGAGGGGGCTCGCTTCTCTTGTTGTTTTCGTGGCACTGTCACAGCACAGGCAAACATTGATGTTTAAAGCACGTTCTTGCTTCCCACTGTTGAAGAGCAATTCGGGGACGGTGATTGCATCTTTCAACACTATCGAGCACCTGTCAATTATGGACGGCCTGTGGTGGAGTGGTTACACGGCAAGCCGGCCGAAGTGGTCGTGCGGTTAAAGGCGCTGCAGTCTGGAACCGCAAGACCGCTACGGTCGCAGGTTCGAATCCTGCCTCGGGCATGGATGTTTGTGATGTCCTTAGGTTAGTAAGGTTTAACTAGTTCTAAGTTCTAGGGGACTAATGACCTCAGCAGTTGAGTCCCATAGTGCTCAGAGCCATTTGAACCATTTTTGTTACACGGCAATAACATCCCTGTAATTGATTGGCCTGCACAGAGTCCTGACCTGAATCCTACCTTTGGGATGTTTTGGAACGCCGACTTCGTGCCAGGGCTCACCGATCGACATGTATACCTCTCCTATGTGCAGCACTCCATGAAGAATGGGCTGCTATTCTCCAAGAAACCTTCCGGCACCTAAATTAACGTACTCCGGCGAGAGTGGAACCTGTCATTAAAGCTAAGGGTGTGCCAACAACACACTGAATTCCAGCATTACCGATGGAGGCCGCTACGAAATTGTAAGTCATTTTCAATCACGTGTCCGGATACTTTTGATTGCATAGTATATTTTTCTGATTATGACAGAAAAATGATTTCTCTTGAATAATATTCATTGGAATGAAATAACCACGAAATGGAAGGGGGTGAGGTACTGATAATGGGATATGCTTAGACGGAATGCTTCAGATTGGAAATTGTATTCAAAATAAAATTTCTCCTTCACAAAATCTGATCTGAAACATTTTACATTAACTTAAAAATCAGTGAATGTCTCAGCTGTTCTGCAATTCTCACTTACTGATGTAATTAAAAACACTTGGACTGTTACATGAGAAAAAGTCTGACATCGCTTGACAAAATAGATTCCAGAATTAAACATCTCTGTATCAGGATTACAAAACACACAAAATATTAAAAATCGGATGTACCTCATCAACGTATACATTAAATCTGCTGGAAAAAGCTGCTTTCTAGACTCAAGGGTCAGTATTGTAAAATTGACGGAAATCCACATGTCGCGTTGCTGCATATTTAAAGCTGAATATGCAAAATTTCATTACCTTATAAATTTGTTCCAGTTGCTTTCCCTTTGAATTATAATATCTATTCATTACTCTTTTCTCATTGCCAGGGACAGTGGTCAATATTTGTAAACGATCAGTGTCACAACAATTCTTGATAATCTTGTACACTTACAAATTAATACTATACAGGGTGTTACAAAATGGTACGGCCAAACTTTCAGGAAACATTCCTCACACACAAATAAAGAAAAAATGTTATGTGGACATGTGTCCGGAAACGCTTAATTTCCAAATTAGAGCTCATTTTAGTTTCGTCAGTATGTACTGTACTTCCTCGATTCACCGCCAGTTGCCCCAATTGAAGGAAGGTAATGTTTACTTCGGTGCTTGTGTTGACATGCGACTCATTGCACTACAGTACTAGCATCAAGCACATCAGTACGTAGCATCAACAGGTTAGTGTTCATCACGAACGTGGTTTTGCAGTCAGTGCAATGTTTACAAATGCGCAGTTGGCAGATGCCCATTTTATGTATGGATTAGCACGGGGCAATAGCCGTGGCGCGGTACGTTTGTATCGAGACAGATTTCCAGAACGAAGGTGTCCCGACGGGAAGACGTTCGAAGCAATTGATCGGCGTCTTAGGGAGCACGGAACATTCCAGCCTATGACTCGCGACTGGGGAAGACCTAGAACGACGATGACACCTGCAATGGACGAGGCAATTCTTCGTGCAGTTCACGATAACCGTAATGTCAGCGTCAGAGAAGCTGCTGCTGTACAAGGTAACGTTGACCACGTCACTGTATGGAGAGTGTTACGGTAGAACCAGTTGTTTCCGTACCATGTACAGCGTGTGCAGGCACTATCAGCAGCTGATTGGCCTCCACGGGTACACTTCTGCGAATGGTTCATCCAACATTTCAGTGCAAATGTTCTCTTTACGCTTCATTCCAACATGATCAAATTGTAAATTTTCACAATCAACATGTGTGGGCTGACGAGAATCCGCACGCAATTGTGCAATCACGTCATTAACACAGATTTTCTGTGAACGTTTGGGCAGGCATTGTTGGTGATGTCTTGATTGGGCCCCATGTTCTTCCACCTACGCTCAATGGAAGGCTCTGAGCGCTATGGGACTTAACATCTATGGTCATCAGTCTCCTAGAACTTAGAACTATTTAAACCTAACAAACCTAAGGACATCACACAACACCCAGTCATCACGAGGGAGAGAAAATCCCTGCCCCGCCGGGAATCGAACCCGGGAACCCGGGCGCGGGAAGCGAGAACGCTACCGCACGACCACGAGCTGCTCAGTGGAGCACGTTATCATGATTTCATACGGGATACTCTACCTGTGCTGCTAGAACATGTGCCTTTACAAGTACGACACAACATGTGATTCATGCACGATGGAGCTCCTGCACATTTCAGTCGAAGTGTTCGTATGCTTCTCAACAACAGATTCGGTGACCGATGGATTGGTAGAGGAGGACCAATTCCATGGCCTCCACGCTCTCCTGGCCTCAACCCTCTTGACTTTCATTTATGGGGGCATTTGAAAGCTCTTGTCTACGCAACCCCGGTACCAAATGTAGAGACTCTTCGTGCTCGTATTGTGGACGGCTGTGATACAATACGCCATTCTCCAGGGCTGCATCAGCGCATCAGGGATTCCATGCGACGAAGGGTGGATGCATGTACCCTCGCTAACGGGGGACATTTTGAACATTTCCTGTAACAAAGTGTTTGAAGTCACGCTGGTACGTTCTGTTGCTGTGTGTTTCCATTCCACAATTAATGTGATTTGAAGAGAAGTAATAAAATGAGCTCTAACATGGAAAGTAAGCGTTTCCGGACGCATGTCCTCATAACATATTTTCTTTCTTTGTGTGTGAGGAATGTTTCCTGAAATTTTGGCCGTACCTTTTTGTAACACCGTGTATGCTTTACGAACTAACATTTACCAGTTCCTTGTGAGCACAAACAATATCATTGATAACTTCATTTTATAAAAACTGTATTATGCTGCGTCCATAGACCAACAACTAAATCTCACAGCTAGCCACTAGCTTTAAATCGTACATCCCACCTATAACAGAGTGCAACGGAAACTGCTACTGCGCTCCGCGCGCTCCTACTTACAGTCGATCTGGCATTCAGGCATCGTCTTTGGTTCAGTGGTGTCAAAGACACAATCTCTTCTACATATGACAACCGTTTCAGGTCATTTTTCATTAATCTGGCTCCACGTACAAGTGGACCCATCACGAAGTTGGAGCGCCTCAGACCAGAAGAAACCGTGAACAACTGACCACATATCTTTCACTGGAGATGGCAACAGTAGTGGAAGCCTACGCTTGTACAAGGAGACATTGTCTTCAGCTAACTCAAGTTGACCAACAGCTGTGGAGTTCCACCGGTCGTTGCAGAGCACCACAAGAAGAACTGGCTGATGGTGCGAGGTGCCAATGCAGCGCGTGGCCGCGCCGCGGATTAGATTAATTCCCGCAGCGCAGTGCAGCGCAAAGCGCAGATCCGGCCGTGGAGGTGCGTGGTGCGAGCAAGCCGGCAGCCGCGTTGTAATTGGCGTGATTTAATTAAGGCTCCGCGGCGGCGCTCTGACAGCTGCCGGCGCAAACTTGCCGACTTCACCGCGCGCCGCCGACAGCCCGCCCGAGCCCCGCTAATCCTGCGGGACAAAGCGGCCCGCTCACTCAGGCTGCACAGGCAAGTGTCCACAAATCTGTGAAGAAAACGGAACAGTTGCGCGAATTTAACTTTCCTCTCTCCGTGCTGTTGTGCAGCTAGTTCGGTTGTACTAGACGCGCATGGGACTTCCCTCATACCTCAAATTTGTCGAAAGAGCGCTAAATGTACCCTGTGCGGCACCACATTGTGCACAACAGACAGTAAAAATGAAGTCTTGATGTTCATCTCCAGTCAGTTCGATTCATCGAATAAAATAATTAAATTCGAATTTCGCACCGTATTAAGGGTAAACTGCACTACTGGCCATTCAAATTGCAACACCAAGAAGAAATGAAGATGATAAACGGGTATTCATTGGACAACTATATTATACTAGAACTAACGTGTGATTATATTTTCACGCAATTTGGGTGCATAGATTGCATGTGGGCTTAATTAATATAGAATGCAAATACACTCCTGGAAATGGAAAAAAGAACACATTGACACCGGTGTGTCAGACCCACCATACTTGCTCCGGACACTGCGAGAGGGCTGTACAAGCAATGATCACACGCACGGCACAGCGGACACACCAGGAACCGCGGTGTTGGCCGTCGAATGGCGCTAGCTGCGCAGCATTTGTGCACCGCCGCCGTCAGTGTCAGCCAGTTTGCCGTGGCATACGGAGCTCCATCGCAGTCTTTAACACTGGTAGCATGCCGCGACAGCGTGGACGTGAACCGTATGTGCAGTTGACGGACTTTGAGCGAGGGCGTATAGTGGGCATGCGGGAGGCCGGGTGGACGTACCGCCGAATTGCTCAACACGTGGGGCGTGAGGTCTCCACAGTACATCGATGTTGTCGCCAGTGGTCGGCGGAAGGTGCACGTGCCCGTCGACCTGGGACCGGACCGCAGCGACGCACGGATGCACGCCAAGACCGTAGGATCCTACGCAGTGCCGTAGGGGACCGCACCGCCACTTCCCAGCAAATTAGGGACACTGTTGCTCCTGGGGTATCGGCGAGGACCATTCGCAACCGTCTCCATGAAGCTGGGCTACGGTCCCGCACACCGTTAGGCCGTCTTCCGCTCACGCCCCAACATCGTGCAGCCCGCCTCCAGTGGTGTCGCGACAGGCGTGAATGGAGGGACGAATGGAGACGTGTCGTCTTCAGCGATGAGAGTCGCTTCTGCCTTGGTGCCAATGATGGTCGTATGCGTGTTTGGCGCCGTGCAGGTGAGCGCCACAATCAGGACTGCATACGACCGAGGCACACAGGGCCAACACCCGGCATCATGGTGTGGGGAGCGATCTCCTACACTGGCCGTACACCACTGGTGATCGTCGAGGGGACACTGAATAGTGCACGGTACATCCAAACCGTCATCGAACCCATCGTTCTACCATTCCTAGACCGGCAAGGGAACTTGCTGTTCCAACAGGACAATGCACGTCCGCATGTATCCCGTGCCACCCAACGTGCTCTACAAGGTGTAAGTCAACTACCCTGGCCAGCAAGATCTCCGGACCTGTCCCCCATTGAGCATGATTGGGACTGGATGAAGCGTCGTCTCACGCGGTCTGCACGTCCAGCACGAACGCTGGTCCAACTGAGGCGCCAGGTGGAAATGGCATGGCGAGCCGTTCCACAGGACTACATCCAGCATCTCTACGATCGTCTCCATGGGAGAATAGCAGCCTGCATTGTTGCGAAAGGTGGATATACACTGTACTAGTGCCGACATTGTGCATGCTCTGTTGCCTGTGTCTATGTGCCTGTGGTTCTGTCAGTGTGATCATGTGATGTATCTGACCCCAGGAATGTGTCAATAAAGTTTCCCCTTCCTGGGACAATGAATTCACGGTGTTCTTATTTCAATTTCCAGGAGTGTAATTTTAATTTTCTGCTTTAGTAGCTGTCTGTTCGATTACGAAGTCTCGTAAACGGTTGGCCCTGACTAGTATTATTACGCTATCTGACTGCATAGAACAACAACAAAGAATGAAATGGAAATTTTCATTACCACAATTAATTAATTAAGTCCCCAGCAACTATAAAACCTGCGAAACCAAAGCACAAGTATAACTGTTCTGTGTGTGGAAGTGTGATTCAACGTACGCATCTGGCACGGTTCTTCTTCAATAACACAAGAAATTTTAAATATCATTTATACTGAATTAATTAAAGGAAATAGAAATACCATAATTACTCAAGAAAACCAGAATTACACTCTAATACAAGAACACAAGCCAGATGCTTTGTTGACTGAACCTGTAATGACGCATTATTTAAGACACTGAAATAATGAAAAACAACACATTTTACCTTCATATATATTGACGAAAAGCACTCTGATTATTACAGTATTTCCATTCGGACAACATCTGCTGTCTAGCCCATCAAACTACTGCATAAAACATGGAACAAGCACTCCTTACTACAACATCTCGACAAGCACACTCCACCACGACCTCTCGACAGGAACTGACTACTACGAGTCCTCGACAAGCACTGCCCACTACGACATCTCAATAATCACTGCCAGTGGAGGCGGCGGAACAATACTCTCTAGCGCGATCTCTGGCGCTGTGGCTCAGTGTAGCCACCTTTCATATGCCCTTCCTCCACGGGCTAGAATTTGATGGTATTTTTGCCAGCATTGGTGGTGAAAATACTACCAAATTCGTCAAAAAAAATACAGACAAAAATAAAAGATAATATTAATGCGTAAATATCATATAACTAGATAAAATTTTGGCTTTGCACTGACCTTTCAATAACCTAATATATAAAATACAGTAAGCAATACAAATTCTTTCATACATGTGACTTTACATAATAGTTTACACAAGTATTATGTGGTTTAAACAGTTCAATCAATAGCGTCAGCAATGACGAATATGTGCAGGTAAGAGTCTCATAACTTTTCACAAACAGTAATACACAAAAAATCAGTTTATACAAATATTCACATAAACGCTTTCCATAGCCCAAGAAACAAGTGGTTGACAGTTCCAGCAGTAGCATCCAGCAATGGTCAACAGGTGCAAAAACCAACAAGTGACATTTTTTCAGTAGAAACAGTCCATCAGTGTCACCCAGTAATGTTGAATAGGTGCAGACACCAACAAGTAACACCATTTCAGTATACGCAGTTCCATTAGTGGCACCAGCAATGTTGAACAGGTGCAGACACCCACCAGTAACATCTTTTCAGTAGAAGCAGTCCATCAGTGGCACCCAGTAATGTTGAATAGGTGCAGACACCAACAAGTAACACCATTTCAGTATAAGCAGTTCCATTAGTGGCACCAGCAATGTTGAACAGGTGCAGATATCAACAGGTGACATCTTTTCAGTAGAAGCAGTCCATCAGTGGCACCCAGCAATGTTGAGCAGGTGCCGACACCAACAAGTGACATCATTTCGGTAGAAGCAGTCCATCAGTGGCACCCAGTAATGTTGAATAGGTGCAGACACCAACAAGTAACACCATTTCAGTATAAGCAGTTCCATTAGTGGCACCAGCAATGTTGAACAGGTGCAGACACCAACAAGTAACACCATTTCAGTATAAGCAGTTCCATTAGTGGCACCAGCAATGTTGAGCAGGTGCACACAGCAACAGGTGACATCTTTTCAGTAGAAGCAGTTCCATTAGTGGCACCAGCAATGTTGAACAGGTGCCGACACCAACAAGTGACATCATTTCGGTAGAAGCAGTCCATCAGTGGCACCCAGTAATGTTGACCAGGTGCTGACCGCAGTCCATAAAATTCACTATCACTAATCACACTGTTCATCAGCAGAAATTAAACATGTCCTAGTGGCACCAATCATGTAGAAAAAGTGCAAATAACAGTCCATACTATTCCCTATCACTAATCACACAGTTCATCAGCAGAAATTAAACATGTCCTAGTGGCACCAATCATGTAGAAAAAGTGCAAATAACAGTCCAAAATATTCCCTATCACTAATTAGACAGTTCATCATACAAATAATAATAAACACACAAATGATATCAGATAATTGTCATATTAACTATTACAATACACAAATAGCAGTAAACCTATAACATTTATGGGTGTCAGCGCAAGCCACAACAAACAAGTAAAATAATATTTAGGAGATAGGTTGGGATCACTTCTCTGGGATTATAAAAGGAAAACACACAAAACACACTCACTCATCTTTCATCCACATCTAGTGCTACTGTGTAGTTGAATAGTGTTAACTGTGTAAATGCAATTCTGTCAAAATTTTATGTTCATCATGTGTATCAAGTAGTAGTGGCAGCAATGTATAACCGTCAATAATAGTTAGTCAACGTCATAGTCATCATGTCAAGAGCAATGTTTGCCAAGCCAGATCAAAATGTGCGGTTGCTGAACAACTGTCAGTGAGCCAAGACATGCAATTACTTCCTCTCTCCAAAAAAAAAGTATATACTGCTTAGTGATTTAACAAAGTGTGTGTGTAGACAATCTTCTTTCTACTTGAGTGTTCTAGTTTGCCATCTTCATCCTCCTTGTTCCATATAGACCAACAAAACAAATATGCTCCTCACTTACTTCACCTCTTATCCACCAAAACTCCAATAATCATCAGCGTCACATAATCTCAATACTTCACTAATACCTCTTCAATACGTCGATACATATAAACCTTATCATCAATATCATTTACCTTACCTCTTGTCCACGAAAACTCCAATCATCATCACTTAATCTTAATACTTCAATAATACCTCTTCACTTCGTCGATATATATAAACCTCAGCACCAATATCATTTCACTTCCATAACAACTCTTTCCTCTAGTCAGTCTCCTCGCACAAGTACAGACAAAATCCTAGTGCAACTTCAATTCATCATCCCATACAATCCGAAGACACAGTGTCCACACACAACCTCTGTGTAATCCATCTGACCCAAATTTTCTACTCATTATAAATTATAAGATACATTTTGGTTCCTTGTCCATCATTAAATAAAAGAAATGCATACATGACCTCTAACAGACTTAGTTCGAATAACTCTCAGTAATTAAGTACGATTACGGAGTGTGAATGATCATAATATTTCACAGTGTGTACACCACTTCAAAAATTATGGCAAACAGAAGCAAACATGTGGAGTATTTCTTGTGTCAAGTGTCACTTCCTATTTCAATTACTCACGAAAAATGCAGTGTAATAACTGTCAATGGTCTAACCTAGTGTTGGTATGTCATGTCGTTAGCTTCCTTCCTATTAGCATAAATTTATACACCTTCCATAAAACCTCCAGCTCATGTGACTTCTATGAAGTTTCTTGTACCAACGTCGTTCGTAGAATTATAGCAGTTCATTTTCTTATCTTAAAAATATAAGGCACTGAGCGTAAGCAAAACATGCAATAGCGCGACAATATACCAGTAGCGAACAGAATGTCAACAAGTGGATGCAGCACAATCCCTATAACGAGGCTCTGCCAAGCGAAGAATCTATAATTAATACGATAGTGTGACCTAAACTCCATGTTCGCACACAGTATATCAGCATTTCTATACACCAAATTAAAGAGTACTTATGAGAACAAAAGGAAATGTGTTAATATGCAATCCATACGCACAGCAGCAAACATATATCTTACGTAATAAACAAGTCATTAGCATCATATCAGCATAAGCAAATAAATATTCATATGTGACCTTAATAAGTAAATATGAAGGCGCAAGCAGATAAATCACAAAGTATATCTTACATACATAACCACAGTCAGCACAATTAATCAGTTGACAATTACAATTTAAATAAATAAGCACAGCAGGCACATAATAAAAAATATGACATCAGTGAAAAGGCAGTGCAGCCAAGCGATGCACAATATACATAAGTAACAACCCTGTTCATTAATAAAACATTGTCAAAATCAGTAAATGTACACAAGCACGTCGCTTCACAAGTAAATTCATAGAACATGAAATTTAGCACAAAGTATGAATCACGTAATCGCAAGCAGCAAATTACATCTAAAATACGTACCTAAGTGGAATTATGTTACCTGAAAAATAAACTCAATTAATAGTTACCCTTTTTTAGTTTATTACTTTTTTTTAATTTACATTCTTCCTGAAATTTTCTCCATAGTAAGTCGTCTTAACGTCGGACACGCACAGAATTTACCTGAAGGTCTTAAATATTTTACACAACCGTATCCTGAAAAATACTGAACGTTAATAACATAATTTATAAAGTCACCATAGTTTTATACAGAATTTTGTCGGAGAAATTAGACTGTGTATTTGTTTACGGCTGTCAGTGCATTCGCACTGAGCGCTCGATCAGCTGTAGGCGCGTGACGTAGGAAGTGATTGTTTGCGGTCAACGACAGCCTTGTGCGGCGCGCAGACTTCACTGTTGCTTTGAGTATCTGCCGCCGCCGGAACACGGCGCGGTATCCTTGTATTCTCCGCATGTTTACGTATAACTGTTGGTTTCTCAAAAGTATGTCATTCCACAAAAATTTTTACGTTCGATATATGATGTATTCCCTTAGAGCGCCGAGATTTAAGAGTTTCCTTTATGAGACAAACGATGAGACTTAATTAACACCTTTTGACCAACTGACAAAATTTTTAAACGACCAGGACGTTTAGCTGATTTCTCTCTTCTAGCAGCCGCAGATGCATTATTTCGTAGAGCCAGGTTGACAACTTCAGAATGCCGCAGTTTCCGTGTAGGCGGAAGAGGAACAATTTCAGAAATGCGATTTGTTGGTACTTTATTTTTTAATATCAATAGAGGCGGTAAAGAAGTTGAGTCATTAGGAAGTTCATTCAGAATGTTTTGAAAAATATGAAGATACTGATCCCAAGTTCTGTGATTCTGATGACAATAAAGACGACACAATTTATTGATTTCCTTCATCCATCTCTCTGAAGCATTAGATTGAGCGTGAAAAAGTGAAATAAAAATTGGTTTAATCTTACGACGCCGTAGAGTACGAAGCCAAATTTTAGAGCGAAACTGTGATCCATTATCTGATATAACCTTATCAACATGACCAACTTCTTTAAGAAAATGTTTGATGAAAGCATTAGATACTGAACGAGCTGTTGCTTTGCGTAAAGGTGTAAAACACACATATTTTGATGTCAATTCCACTGCTACGAAAATGTACGCAAAACCATTAGTAGAACGAACCACTGGACCGAACAAATCGACTGCAGCCATGTCCTTTAATTTCGCTGGAATGATAGGAAACAACGGTGCTCTGTGAGAAATTGTTGGCGGCTTAGCCTTTTGACATAATTTGCATTTGGCAAGAACAGATCGAATACGTTTTTCCATATTACTGAAGTTGCAATTTTCTCGTAATTTATGAAAACATTTTCTGGGACCAAAGTGCGCATAACTGAAATGTGTAAACGAGGTGTGGCAAAATTGTCCAATCTAACAAAGCGTCTAAGAAAATTACAGACACCAAGGAAACTACGAACATCACGTTTTGTGGAAGAAACAGCATAATTACGAATAGCGTCTAGTTTCTCTGGATCAGGAAGAATACCTTCTGTAGAAATAATGTGACCGAGAAATTTCACCTGAGAACGACAAAATTCAGATTTTTCCAAGTTCACTGTCATGCCAACTCGTGCAAAAATACGTAATAATGAATCCAAAATTTTGTTATGTTCACTCCAAGAACGTTTAGCAATAAGAATATCGTCAACATATGAAGTAATATTATCACGAAGATAAACAGGTAAAATTTCATTTAAGCTATGAATGAATGCTGCAGAAGATACAGTAAGTCCAAACGGTAATTTCCGAAATCTCTTTTGGGTAAAACAGTCAAATCCGGTTATTTTTTACCTACTGTCTAGATAGATGGATAGTAGAAGAATTGTTTTTATAGATGCAAAGAATAGTGAAAGAGTAGGCAGCGGTGCAGAAAACTAAAAGGGAAATAGCACCACTACAGCTCGGGGCCCTGTGAACGCTACGGCACATATTCACTTAGTATAGTGAATCCCCTGAGGACTTTAATAACTGCACATAAATTTCAGTTTGTGACTTAGTGGCCAATTTGGTGGGAGTGCATACATAAACTGATCTAACCATGCACATGGATGTATGTCATTCTTAGAATTGCGGAAGATCTTAAATTTCCGAACAGTCAAAAAGTGTTTATAGTCAAAGTTTTCGCCTCGTGGCGACAAAGACCTACCGCGTCTGTCCCAGTTTGAATGTCGATTATTGTCAAGTTCACGCGCCTGGCGCTCTCTTGTTGCTTCTCGTAAGTGAAACAAAATTATTTTCCTCAAACCCCTCTGATATCTGTGATTCTAAATTTCTTTTGCTGTCTTTTCCTACGATTTCGCTTTCAATATGTTTGTCTTGCTTTTGTAGTGCCTCAAATTCCCTATTAACGCGATCATTAAATTTTTCCTGATTTTCAACATGCTTATTTATGTTCTGGTACTCTTCGGTTTCTTCAAATGGTAATGGAGCTGTGTCATCTGAATCTCTATCCCCATTTAAACTAAGACTTATCAATTTATCTGAAATCCCCTCATCTCTTTCCAATAAGTTTACGTCTTCCGTAAGTGTCGCGACTCGGTTTTCGGTATTGTCACATTTAGTAGTTAACTGTTCACACTGTTGCGTTAAATTATTTATTCTGTCATTTGGTACGGATTCCTCGATTCTCTCAATTATTTCTTCCTTATCGTGTGCACATTGTAAATTTAATTCTGAAAATTTTTGTACTATCACGCGATCTTTTTCTTCCCGTTCTCTGTCCTGTTCCTCTTGTCTGATTTCTGTTGAAATTAAACTATTATTGTGAGCCTTCAAAATCGGTTGTACTTCTTCTCTAATTTCTTTCTTTGATTCATCTTTCGTATTTTTGAAACATGTCCCTATTCGTGAGCATAACCGTGTTGTCATTGTTTCCATCTCTGTTTTAATTGTTCCTATTTGTGATCCCACTGTTTTTAATTCAGATCCCAACTGTGATCCCAGTGAGTCTAACCGTGTTTCCATTGTTCCCCTATCTGTTTTAATTGTTCCTATCTCTGTTTTAATTGTTCCTACTTGTGAGCCTAACCCTCTTATCGCTGCTCTCAATTCAGATCCCAAATTTAATATTGCACTCATCAACTGCTGCATCTCTTCTGTCGTTAATCTCGTATTCTGACAATTTTTCGATTGTGAAAAATTTTGACCTGTTTCCGGCCTATTTTCCCGACTTATTAAATTGTTTTCAACTCCATTATTCATCACCCCTTTCTCCTGTGTTGGCGAGTTCGCCATGTTAACAATTTCGTTATTCTCACTATTCATCATTTTTTCCTTTTTCATCGATCGCGTAATCATTTACAAAACATACAAAACTCGTCACAATACGAAAGTTACACAGAATGACACTATATCTCCAACAATATCATTCACACGAAATGCTTCCCTCAAACACGATTAATCGAACAATTGAAATAATTGCACTAAATTGTCACACCCATAGACAAGACAACAAAAAATTAAATTTTGAAAAATACCATTAGATGAATGCCAATTACCAAATCTACACAAGGAATATAGACTACAATTACTAAACTACAAATTACTACAACAATACTACTGTCTACTATTTTTACAATCAGAAGATTTCCAAGGGACGATCCGAAGCAGCGGTCGCCACGTGCATGGGGGCTTAATTAATATAGAATGCAAATAATTTTAATTTTCTGCTTTAGTAGCTGTCTGTTCGATTACGAAGTCTCGTAAACGGTTGGCCCTGACTAGTATTATTACGCTATCTGACTGCATAGAACAACAACAAAGAATGAAATGGAAATTTTCATTACCACAATTAATTAATTAAGTCCCCAGCAACTATAAAACCTGCGAAACCAAAGCACAAGTATAACTGTTCTGTGTGTGGAAGTGTGATTCAACGTACGCATCTGGCACAGTTCTTCTTCAATAACACAAGAAATTTTAAATATCATTTATACTGAATTAATTAAAGGAAATAGAAATACCATAATTACTCAAGAAAACCAGAATTACACTCTAATACAAGAACACAAGCCAGATGCTTTGTTGACTGAACCTGTAATGACGCATTATTTAAGACACTGAAATAATGAAAAACAACACATTTTACCTTCATATATATTGACGAAAAGCACTCTGATTATTACAGTATTTCCATTCGGACAACATCTGCTGTCTAGCCCATCAAACTACTGCATAAAACATGGAACAAGCACTCCTTACTACAACATCTCGACAAGCACACTCCACCACGACCTCTCGACAGGAACTGACTACTACGAGTCCTCGACAAGCACTGCCCACTACGACATCTCAATAATCACTGCCAGTGGAGGCGGCGGAACTATACTCTCTAGCGCGATCTCTGGCGCTGTGGCTCAGTGTAGCCACCTTTCAAGATCCTGAGAAATCAGTACCCAGAACAACCACGTCAGGCCGTAATAAAGGCCTTGATACGCCTGGGCATTGAGTCAAACAGAGCTTGGATGGCGTTTACAGGTACAACGGCCCATGCAGCTTCAACACGATACCACAGTTCATCAAGAGTAGTGACTGGCGTATTGTGACGAGCCAGTTGCTTGGCCTCCATTGACCAGACGTTTTCAATTGGTGAGAGATCTGGTGAATGTGCTGGCCAGGGCAGCAGTCGAACATTTTCTGTATCCAGAAAGGTCTGTACAGGACCTCCATCGTGCGGTCGTGCATTATCCTGCTGAAATGTAGAGTTTCGCAGGGATCGAATGAAAGGTAGAGCCACGGGTCGTAACACATCTGAGATGTAACGTCCACTGTTCAAAGTGCCGTGACGGAGACGTGTAACCAATGGCACTCCATACCATCACGCCGGGTGATACGCCAGTATGGCGATCACGAATACACGCTTCCAATGTGCGTTCACCGCGATGTCGCCAAACACGGGTGCGACCATCATGATGCTGTAAACAGAACCTCGATTAATACGAAAAAATGACGTTTTGCCATTCGTGCACCCAGGTTCGTCGTTGAGTACACCATCGCAGGCGCTCCTGTCTCTGATGCAGTGTCAAGGGTAACCGCAGCCATGGTCTCCGAGCTGATTGTCCATGCTGCTACAAACGTCGTCGAACTCTTCGTGCAGATGGTTATTGCCTTGCAAACGTCCCCATCTGTTGACTAAGGGATCGAGACGTTGCTGCACGATCCGTTACAGCCATGCGGATAAGATGCCTGTCATCTCGATTGCTAGTGATACGAAGCCGGTGCGATCCAGCACGGCGTTCCGTATTACCCACCTGAACCCACCGATTCCATATTCTGCTAACAGTCATTGGATATCGACCAACGCGAGCAGAAATGTCGCGATGCGATAAACCACAATCGCGATAAGCTACAATCCGACCTTTATCAAAGTCGTAAACGTGATGGTACGCATTTATCCTCCTTACACGAGGCATCACAACAACGTTTCACCAGGCAACGCCGGTCAACTGCTGTCTGTGTATGAGAAATCGGTTAGAAACTTTCCTCATGTCAGCACGTTGTAGGTGTCGCCACCGGCGTCAACCTTGTGAGAATGCTCTGGAAAGCTAATCATTTGTATATCTCAGCATCTTCTTCCTGTCCGTTATATTTCGCGTCTGTAGCACATCTTCGTGGTGTAGCAATTTTAATGGCCAGTCGTCTATTAACCAATTACCGCCATTTGGCGAGAAAGGAATATCACTTCCACAAGGGTCGAAAAAACGGAACGATACTTCACAGGTGACAGCGTATGTCAAATAATTACAAAATCTTGTCAAATTAACAATTTGGCAATTTGAGGTCAATTATTAACCTCTATAGCTGGAATGCGTGCACTGATTGGGTTGGGAAGGGAGGTCCAGTGTCCGTGTAGCAGAGAGTGTAGCCATTACCTAACTGGACAGTAGAATTTAATGAACGAGACAAACTTGACGAGGTGTAATAGAAGAGAATAAATGTATAACAGAAGATAGTAAATACTGCCTGTATTGTGCGTTATTTCTGTCTTTTTTTCCTTTCAACATTGACTGCTATCCGGCTTCATGTATGTAGGCCAGAATAATTTGCTGTATAACACCACTCAACAATGTTACGGCCCTTGTGTACGATTGTTACTCTCATTTTTGCAGTTTACCACTGAGTTATTTCACAAAAAATTTTTGACATTTGGTGACTTATGATTAGTCAGTTCTCAAGATGATAGTTTGCTGCTACATTAGCAACTTCTACAATCTAGTTTGCAACTCTATTTCATTACTTCGCCTACTACTTGCTTGTTGCAAAGATGCTATTGTATGCCTAGTTATTGATTGTGTACAGCGTACGTGATCTTTGTATGTGTGTGTGTGTGTGTGTGTGTGTGTGTGAGACAAAGAGAGAGAGAGACAGAGAGAGAGAGAGAGAGAGAGAGGCGTTGAGGTCGACATTTTGAGTTCCTGCTGATTTGACCCACAGGGTGGCAGCCCATCGCGCTGCGGATTGTGTGTCACGGGTTTCGAGAGGCACTTTGGGCTCCGGCCAGCGTAGCGGAAGGTCTTGTCTTGCTGTCTGATGGTAATTTCTCTGTTTGCAGCTTTTCAGTGTGGTAAGAAGTACTTTTACGGCGTGCAGTACCGCCACATGTGTAGTATCTGTTTACTACTCATTCACGTACCTCTGAAGTTCGTGCGAGATTATTTTCTTGGTTCACTCTGCGAAATTGATGGTGGAGTAGTTCACTGAAACTTTCATGCCTTGGAAACGTATCTTCCTTGTGGAGATACGTTATTTGTGACTTTCTGAGGAGAGAATGTTTCGATACTAGGTGCAGAATTTGTTTGTCTGTAATTCATGCGAATGGTAGACCTTTTAATATGATCGTACAACCTACTAAAGCCGCTTTTCAATGTTCTGCGACTGGCGCAATTTTTACTTTGTTTGATTTACTCATGTGCTGGAATTCTGTGTGCCATGTGTTTTCTGATCATTAGTCTAAACCATCCTATCGTAGTTTAACTACCTTTGAAGAAAATTATATGAATTTACATTTATATCTTGTTTCTTACCAACCACTTTCTTATTTATATGAGTTTATGACGACTTGAACTAAGCTATCAGTATACGACCACTGAACGCAAAATGTACTACCTGCCTTCAGCAATTTTTTATTTTTATTTTTGTGGATACCTCACAGCAATTAATAGGGTAAACCTTGATAATTTCGTGAGGATTTCTGTGTTAAGTTAATTTAAATTACATAAAAAATATTTTGAAAGCTTGCTGAATTATATATGTAAGCCTGTCGTTAAATGCATTACTCATTATGCACAATGTTGTGATTAGTTGATTCTACATTCTCTCCCTTATGATTTCATCAACTAAGAATTTTGTATGTTATTTCGTGATACCCCTTGGTAAGTTCGTGACAGTACTTGGGTAATTTCGTGATAATGCAGTAATTTCCTGATAATGTTCAAATGTGTGTGAAATCTTATGGGACTTAATCCTGATAATGCATTATATAAATATTGAAAGCATTGTATTGCTATAAAAAATTTTATTTTGACATTTTACGACATTGAGGCTTATTTATGATAATAATGATAAAGTACTGATGAAGTAATGAGCAAAACCACTGAATTGAATTTACTGATTAAATGAAAGCCTCATTTTAGTCTTCATCAGAAAGGTTTTGACACTTGGTACACATAAAAACGTCCTCAGTCTCTTCAAAAGTATGTTGACACTTCGAATGGTACTACATTAAACAAAAACTACACTCAATCCATAGCGCCCCTGATTTTTTCCTCGCGTCTTCTAAATAACTGTGGCCACAGGATCCACATTTATTGTCATCCTTCGTCTTCTTCTTTGTCACTCCAGAGGTGCTGGGTTGTGGATTTAATGTATCTTCCTTTCGTGGCCTACCTATAAATCAATAAATTTCATTAAAATAAACAACCAACAACTCGAAGGAACAACTGTCAGCTATGTTAATGAAGCACGTGAGATAATATTTTAGAAAATGCGTAGGCGTACCTCTGGTTCTTTTGGGAGCTGCTTCTTGAATTTTGACATTTTGCCTTGCTATCTGTCTTCCTCCTCCGCTTCCATTTGTTCCCATCATCTGTTAAGACAACCAGACCAATAAGTTCATTCACCTCTGAATGAATTTCTGAATCATCTAATGCTGGTTCCAGATTGTCTTCTGCAGGTTTGTCTATCAGCTTTGATGTTGCTATTGCCTCATCATTCACAGCGTCAGGATTAAATGGATATATCCCAGTCTTCCTAAAATCTGATGTGATGGTCTCAGGACTGAAAGCACTGTTGTAAGCAGGTTTCAACAATTTGTGGTGATCAGACCTCTTGGGTCTGAGACCTGGATTCTTGACCTTGTAGCTATTTAAAGATTTTCCCCATGATCTTTTAAGTTGCCTATATACCCCTACATCCAGTGGTTGCAGAATGTGAGTAGAGTGAGAAGGAAATGTCAGAAGAAAGATCTGGTTCTTCTTGGCCAGATCAATGACCTCTTCTGAAATATGGGATCCATGGGAATCCATTGCTAAAATTATAGGTCTTGCAGGAGGTATACATTGTATGAAATGATTGAGCCATTCCAGAAAAAGTTCTCCATTTATCCACCCTTTTGGTGATGATAGTTTCACAATGGTGCCAGGAATTACATCTTTCAGATCTTCTGACATTCGAACACCCTTAAATATCACCATGTGTGGTATCCAGTGACCACTACCATTGACACAGGCAAGCAGTGTGTGATTTTCACCTCGATCAGCAAACGTTCTGCTATATACATACTTTTTGCCGATTGCTGTAACGATCTTGGATGCTTTCACCACATATGAAAGCCCTGTCTCATCGCAATTCCATACTAGATGTGGACCATCTTGAACTCCTAATCTCTGACTAATGCTTCTAATTTTTGATAAAAGCAGCTATATTTTCAGGTACTCTTAAGGTAAGCCCATAACGTGTATTAAAATCTTTCCACCAACAGTTCCCTGCAGTTTCTTGTTCTTCATTGAAGGAATGTTTCCTATCAGCTGCTGTAGGTAGCTTATATGCCAGTTTTCGAATCTGAATTACAGTTATTCCGAATCCTAATTCTTGCATGGAAAGTATGTAATTGCATATTCTTTGTTCAATTTGTACAGGTAAAACAAACGGTTTCCCTAATTTAGGTAGGCCTACACATTCACCTTCAGTGATGATAAGAAAGTCTTTCAGGGTAGACCATGGCACTTCACATTGCTTTGAAGCCTTGTTAATAGAGTACTTCTCCTCTTTTACCAACCTAGCTGCTGTAATAATATTTTGGTTGGCATATTTGCGATATTTTGGAGGCATCTAAAATGCAGAAGGAAAAAGTGGTTAAGTTCGTGATAGCTTGGTTAATTCGTGATATGTAAATTTAATATATTATCTGGTTTAAACTGAAGTGCTCTATCTACACCACGGGCATGCTACTACAAATAATTAAATATCCGCTTTTAAATACGTTTATTAGGCAGTATTTGCGGAGACTGTCTAAAGTGGCGCAAGATGGCAGTTAAAATGCTAAGATTTTAACTAACGCAGCTAAAGCTATTACGTCTAAACTAACAAACGCAAAAACACAAACCTTAATCAGAAAAATGTATTTATGTCACATAAACATCTGTGCAAAATCAAAAAATGTTACCTTGTTAATATGAGGAGTGATCAGCACTTTGAAAACACGTGGAATTCTGCAGCGCGAAAGCGATAGACAGCTACCCCCAACGGAAGAAAACAACTCACTGTGCTGCCAAGGCCGCTGCAGGTCGGGGACATGTGCTGCTATTTGTGGGTCAGCGACTGCACTTCTAGCGTGGTTGATAAATCCGTGGAGAGGAATCCACAAAGTATCACGAAATAATCAATGCCACGAACTTACCAAGGTTTACCCTACTAAAACTAATCACTCTGAACATTATAACTCGTGCATCCATGTATGATAGTTCAGCAGAAAAAGTATGTGTTGTTGATGGCAGCTGGCAGAATGGCAGTCTCTCAATCTACATAAAGCGTATTTATTTGCTATCTCGTAAGTATGAGCCGTCATAGCAGACTGATTGTTATCTTCTCCTTCTTCTCATGGCTTTATAACCCTGTATCAGTCTCATCAACAGCCGCGGTTCGAACGGCTCACCCCGGCGGAGGTTCTAATCCTCCCTCGTGCATGGGTATGTGTGTTGTCCTTGGCGTAAGTTAGTTCAAGTCAGATAAAGTGGTGTGTGTAAGCCTAGGGAACGAAGACGCCAGCAGTTTCGTGCCAAGGAGAAAAAAAAAATTCCCACCTATCTGCTCTCTCCAGAGCGGTTCTCCACCATCCTCTTGGAGTATATTCCCAACTACATGCTCTCCTTGCCTTCATCTACGCCTGAAAAATACAGCGAGCATTTGTGCTTCTGAATCTCAGCCTACCCCTTCCACCAAATATCCTGAAGTACAGCAGTAACTTCCAATCCAGAACTTAACGTTTCTTTCGCAATACTATTGGAAGGTTCTGCGCTAGCAGAGTAGAAATGCAGGAGACCCAAGTCCGAAAACAATTTATTGGACTCACCGAAACGAAATAATAATAGAACATCCAAATGAACAACCGGTCAGATGAGTCCCTATTTCAGTTGGTCAGAGTTGGTGGTGGGGTTCGAGTGTGGTGCATACCACACGAAACCACGGACCCAAGTTGTTAACAATTCACTGTGCAAGCTAGAGGTGGCTTCGTAATAGTGTGCCCTGTGCTAATGTCGAATGGACTGGGTCCTCAACGTAACTAAACCGATCATTTTCTGTAAATAGTTACATTCAGTTGCTTGGAGACCATTTGCAGCCATTCATGGATTTCATGTTCCCATACAACGATTGAATTGTCACTGGGCCACAATTGTTCGTGATTGCTTTGACATAGTTGTCAATTCGAGTGAATAATTTGGCCACCCAGATGGCCAAACATGAACCCTATCGAAGCTTTATGAGATGTGAGCGAGAGGTCAGTGCATAAAATCCTGCACCGGCAGCACTTTCTCAATTATGAGTGGCTGTAGAGGCAGCATGGCTCAATATTTCTGCAGGGGGGTTCCAATGACTTGCTGAGTCATTGGACTTCCATGACAAATAATGCGATATAAATTTACAACAGTTTTCCACCTAAGATAAAAATTATTTCGTCAAGCTCAGTGTAAAAACCTAAGTGCATTCTTACTAGATCACTCCTTCTACCCTGTAGCAGAACTGTTAGAACAAATAAAATGCAGCACTTGAAACAAATGTGCTAAAGGTCGTACTAGAAGTAGTAGTGCATGTTCTCCTGTAGGTCAAGTCGAATTTTTTTTATTTACAACAAAGTTACTACTAATTTTTCTTACTTTGCTGATGTTTTTAGGCTCGTTCGTTCGCGCGCGTGTGTGTGTGTGTGTGTGTGCGTGTGAGAGTGAGAGTGTGAGTGTGAGTGTGTGTGCGTGCGGAAAATGTACGTGGGAAGTAGAACACGAGGCTGTAACAATTCGGACCTCAGAACACGCGGCCATCCAGTACACTACAATCAACAAACGGCAGAATCAGGCTGTGTTTTCGATATTACCATGTATTCTACGTCTCAACCACCGTTAAATCATTAAGCAACTTTTAATTATAAGAAATTGTTCCGAAAAAGACGCGTTTCTGATGAAACGTAAATGCAACGACCCCTGGAAATGCGATATTATCATATCACTCAAGCTACTGAAGGCATTAAACACGAAAACAATTTAACCAGAAATATTTTATTATGAGAAATCGGTCCTGAATGTGTCGGTGCTTCGAAGCGGTATATATTTATAAAATAAAACTTGTAATATAAAAACCATCAAATGTGGGCTTCAAATGCAAAGTATCTAAATCAGTATGGTGTCTCCTGTATTCTGCTTGTGGCTTAAATGCTGTTTTTCAAGTCATTGGCTGTTCCCCTCTGCTATGAAGCAAAATTTTTTCATGTCTGCTTCTGCCTTCCACACTGTTGCCGGCACGATCTCTAGCTCTTCGCTGTGATTCATATGGCAGTCATTGTGCGAGTTTGTTCGCATGGTTCTCGTGGCAAAGTACTTATAACGTCCGTGCGTGCCATCGCGCATTCAGCCGCTTCCATTTGTGTGCAAATGCGATCTCTGCAGAGTTGGAATAGACCGCGATAGGAAGGAAAGACCTTCCTTCCTCTGCTGAGACCCTCTGGGACTCATTATGTCTTCCGTGTACAGACGTGTATGCTGCCTCAGTGGCGCCATAACTGCCGCGTACTAGGCGGTTCACTGCATTTTTGACACACTGAATTTGTATTTTGAAAAGGTTCTCTAACTTCTAAACGCAGTCAGTTTGCATCTGTAGTGCTTTCGTAAATCTGTTTGGCCGTCACAGTAGTATGTCTGCCAACTACCCGGCAAACTTCTTTTACGTTGGGCATACTGGTCCATTTTGTTTACATTTGTGATGAGGGAACGCCGCATTTATCTGTGACGTCATCATCATCACATGATAAGCCCCACCACCTTTTCCCCTCCCTACCACCTCCCCCTCTATCCCCTCTCCATCCCCACGGGCAATCAACGCATTCTATTAAAAAGAGCCAATCACTACTTAGTATTTTAGCGGCCATTAAAATGATAAAGACAGTGATAACTGTTGCGTCCTACCTTTCTCGTCTAATATGAGGTACCTAGTAAACCTTCTTTCTCGGATCGGTAGACAACAATTCAAGCTAATCGCATTAATGAATTTTATTTACAGAAAATAAATGACAATACTTAACTTTGAGAATTTACCGTAATGTGTCGCAAGCAAAGGGCGACATGCAAATAAGAATCTCTACAGTGTAACAATTCTAATACAAGGGAAGTAACACAGTTCCTAAGTCGCTGCTCTACAAGTGCGTAATCTCGATACTGCTGTAGAAGTTGGCGAACTGGCTAGTCTTCAACTGGGCTGCGGCCCGGTGGCGCGGCACTTATGTCCTCTTCGTCTCGAGGGCGCTGCCGTCGGGTTGTCGTCCTGGAGAGCGGTTGGTCCGCGTACGATTGGCTGACTTCTCCTTCAGAGCCCTCTCTGTTCTAACGTTACGCACTGGCGTGCTGGCGCTCGACTTTACGCCACAATAATAACGATACCATCTTGCTTGTGCTCAAAACTATCTGAACGTTCAGATTTTTTGTTTATATTCATAAGTACTTATCCCAATTATTACATAAGGGGTGAAGCTCGTAACATTTCAAGGTGCTTTACAGATTGCTCAATAGCATCCGAAAGCACTGAATTATTTGTAAGGGGCGAACATTTCAGCATTTTAGTGTTTGAGGTGCTCGAAAGTATCGAAACGTACTGAATTTTTTGCGCCATGTTTATTCAAACAACTATGTAAAGGGCATAAATTACAATTTTTCATATCACTTTCCAGAGTGGTCAAAAGCATCGGAACGCCTTGAATGTTTCTGCATCGTACTTATTCAAAAGATTACGTAAAGAGTGTAAATAGCAATATTCCATAGTACTTTACAAAGTCCTCATGAGTATCCGAATGCTCTGAACTTCTTTCCATCATACTGCATAAGTGAAGTGTGTTCAAAAGTATAGAAACATACTGATTTTTGTCACCATATTGAAAATAACTTATCCAAAAAATTTTGTAAAGGATGTAACTTGCAGTATTTCAAAGTATATTACAGGGTGCTCAAAAATGTCTGAACACACTGACATTTTTTTTTTATTCGAATTTATCCAAAAATTTTATCAGAAATTTTATAAAATAGCTCTTTAGCCTCAAATTAATTATCGTCCACATTTAAAATGTTATATGAAGATTGATAAGTGTCAAGATAGACAGCAGGAGGGCATCGACAAGACTGAAATGCCTGACTGAGCACTTTGCTTGTTCCAGCGAGTCTGATATCCGACGCATTTGACTCTGAAATGGGAGTAATACGGTACTCATGCCGCATTGAGAAACGCACATGGGTACTATTGCTGATATTACTTACAGCTTGGAGTACAATTGTTGATGAAAGTAAATAATGTTAATCTCTCATTAAAAACGCGTGTCTCATATTCATTCAAAACTCGTAATTAAATACAGCCACTCTAGAAGTGTTTTAACTATAAATTGTTTAGGAAGATTTCTCTTGCTCATTCACTGCAGTCATTAGATATAAGAAATCAAATTCAGAAGCTTTTTTGAAGAAACGACTAGTTGCATTGATACCAGCCTGAAAAAACTGCAAAATCCCTGGTCCGATGTCATTGTTGAGAGCTCTAAACTAGAATTCAGGTCAAGGAACTCGTGGATCAAGTAACTTAGTCTTGATACCTCGATTTCGTGCCAGATACTTTGAGAGAAAACGAATTTTCAGAATTAACTGAATTCTCTTTTGCAGAACTCTTTGTCTTTCAGTGGATATCCAACACGCAAGGTAGACAGTGAAGGCTATTTATTGAGAAAATGTGTATGTCCTGTGACGAATTTCAATTGTCAGCACAAACATACGCCACAATTTTTGATATTAGTATTTCTCTTGTATGAGGATAAATATAAAACATACCCTCCATGAATAGCTAAAAACCAATGCACACTTATGCAATGTAACTTTAGAATTAGAGATATGTAATTGCCAAAGACTAGTTTGTAAAACTTTAAAATGCGAAACAACATAAACTGCTGCCTTATGCTCCTGTTGGTTGTCGTCAGCAACAGATGGCAGCACTTGTGAACTTCATACTGTAATTTACGAAGCAGGCACAAAAGGCCCTAAAATTAATTATTTTTCGAATCTAAATTGTTCTGTGATGCTTCTTGTGTGTTATAGGTTTCTTTAAACATTTAAAACGTATGGAAAAATACCTCAGTAACACAAAAAATGCAATGTTTACGTCAAGTGTTCCAACATTCTATTCCACACCTTTGTACAACACTTTCCAAGTAGAATATTTTTACATATGCATTGTCTATACTACCTATTAAAATATTTGCATTTCACTTATTGGCGTTACTGAAATAAATAATAAGTCAAATGGTTCAAATGGCTCTGAGCACTATGGGACTTAACTGCTGTGGTCATCAGTCCCCTAGAACTTATAACTACTTAAACCTAACTAACCTAAGGACATCACACCCATCCATGCCCGAGGCAGGATTCGAACCTGCGACCGGAGCGGTCACGCGGTTCCAGACTGAAGCGCCTAGACCGCACTGCCACACCGGGCGGCAATAATAAGTCAGTCTGCGAGCATAATTCGATCTTTGCACCGCGCATTGAAAATTCTTCGGAATCCGCAAAAATTGACTGAAAAACATATGCCAGCACTAATGCTCAACTAAGCCTCACCTTGAATTGCACTGGTCGATGAGAATTACCAAAGTAAACAATGTTATTCCCACAACATTGGCACTTACATCTTATTCTCACAAATATAATTTCACCACACATCCGTACATTTTATCATGCTTGGAATGCATTTAGCGTAGCAATATGATCAGATGCTGTTTATTGAAACGTGAACTGGCGACTGCCCAACAAAACTCTCTAAAAAGTTGGAGCTGTTGTAAAATATTTCACTTCAACATCATCGTCTTACCCAGGCTTGGCTCTATCGGCAGCTTAGCAACGACCAGGTTCAATGGCGGAGGTTCGTCACTATTTATGTAAACACTTCATTTGTCGATGTTCAAATATTCAAATTACCATTCTGCATTCATTTTACTTTCGACAGACACCGTAAACTCCAAACAATGCTCCTCGAAGTTTGTCTTCAATAGATATTATTTCATTACGATATGAACTGTTGTCTGCTGCTTTCTGTTGCCGTCGCTTTCAAATCTAGCCAGAAAAACAATCCAGATACCTCTTTATTCGGCTTATTCCAGTCAACATCTGCTGAATTTTCTTTGGAGGCCGTGTTCCAGTCTTGAACATCTTCTTCGTCATCAGAACCATCCGTTTCTTCTTCAACATCATTATCATCGTAATCGTCCACATCTTTGTCATCATCACCCTCAGCGCAAACACCCTCTTCTTCTCCTCCAATATGTCTACCTTCTGGTCTGATAAAAGAATTGTTTTAATTGACTTTAACGTCTTCGTCTTGGTCTGTCCCCTAAGTTCTGAACAACCATCTCAGTCTCTGTAGCGTCTCAGAAATTGGTGTGATGGGAACCTGAAGTGCATGCTCTAAGAAAACTTGGCGAGATTTTCTTGTATCGGACATTAGGCACAGCAGGTTTAGTGTCTGAAATGAAGAATAATATAATGTCTCCATTAACTGATAGTAACAGACTATATAAACATTGGATTCAACGTTCTTTCTACATATCGATTCATTATATTTGTTATGGATGATATCAATAAATATGAAAGTAAATTTACATTAAAATATTTACTCAACTACTTTATATAAAATATTACTGCCAGCAGAACGGGCGTGCATTTTTCAAAACAACCACTATAGTGTCATGAATATTTGTTAGTAGTTTTCCTCGTGAAGAAGCCGGCCGGTGTGGCCGAGCGGTTCTAGGCACTTCAGTCCGGAACCGCGCGACCGCTCCGATCGCAGGTTCGAATCCTGCCTCGGGCATGGATGTGTGTGATGTCCTTAGGTTAATTAGGTATAAGTAGTTCTAAGTTCTAGTGCTCAGAGCCATTTGAACCTCGTGAAGAACCAACTATTACTTCTTTTGCTGCGCCACTATGCGTTTCTTTTAGTGTTGTGTTTCTATTTTATTTTTGTAATTCCTCATGTTGCCATCACAACGAAAATCAGGTTGTCATACCATAAAAAGCCATCACAGAATCTAAGAAACTACCCACACACAATCATTTTATATAAGCGTCGCCATATACTCGGCTAAATACATATGCTTGGAGATTGCATCGTAGTACATGAGCACCTGTCAGAAAGTCAAATCAAGGCGTCTAACTAAGTTCAAATGGCTCTAAGCACTATGGGACTTAACATCAGAGGTCATGAGTCCCCTAGACTTAGAACTACTTAAACCTAACTAACCTAAGGACATAACACACATCCATTCCCCAGGCAGGATTCGAACCTGCGACTGCAGAAGCAGTGCGGTTCCGAACTGAAGCGCCTAGAACCGCTCGGCCACAAAGGCCGGCCTCGAACTAAGTAGGCTTGGGCTTGTTTCGGTAAGCTGCGAGTTGACAAGCAAAAGCGAACAGTCAGCGAGTTGAAACTTATTAAGTCAGGACATTATACGAGGATGATGCAGACGTGGAAGTATTGGAAGAGTGAAAAGTGGCGAGGCTTTCCACGCGATGATGATAACCTCAAACATGAAAGTGGTGTGCCTTTTTCAGAAATGTAAACAATATGTGTCAGATTGTTGATAGACATCAGTGGTAAGTGCACATACAACCAGAAAAGAAAGCAAAACGCAAACCGAAATGCCGGCTGCCAAGAGTTGAATTTCGTTGAACCTAGGGCAGTGAGTCTCTTTTGACGTACACAGTCTATTCTCAGAAATTCCTGTTGAAACTGTGTAAATGGTCTGTCACAATCACTGTATATACACAAAATTAAACCCAGGAAAAAAACCGCAGTGAATACAGTAGAAAATCGCTCAGCCAAAAGTGTTTCTACTTTCAAGGAAACTATTGCAATCAATCAGATGACCTGGCAGTTAGCTCACCCTTATCCCTCGCAATTACAGAAAAGAGAGAGACTGGATGGCTTATTAAAGAACCAATGGCAATACATGCAGTGTACTGTTACAGATGTATTGATGGCGTAGCGGTCGCAGTGTGCCCTCGGTGGGAAGCCATTCTTCTGGTCTGTCAGGATGGTTGAGTGGCCTCCGACTTGGGTTTTGTGGGTTAAATGGTTTGGCGAGGGATACGGGAGTCCGTCGGAGGCGAGGATGGGAGCAGCAAGGTAGCCGGAATTCAGGAAAACTCTCTCCACCGAGCTAGAGCTAATAATTCTGGAGCAGATACTTGCGTGTTCCCACGTCTGGTGAGAGGTGCCTGGTGTCAATTCACCGTGACCTGCTGGCTGGGGTAACTGTGCTTACCAAATCCAACGACGACCTGACGTAGTCTTAACTGTATTCCACTGTCTGTGTCGCACCTCGGACCCGAAAGAGCGTGGCCGGAGGCTGACTGGAGGAGAGACTGTCTGACCCGACACACAGCTCTGTAGCATCCTGTCGCCCGCCTCTTCGCTAAACCCATCGCTGACTGCAAAACTTCCCGCCGACTTGTATTTCTTTCTGACGGCGATGGCGGTCACCTCCAACTGCTGCAATTCTGCGTCAAGTGATTACCGAAATCTAGCCACACGTTTACAGAAAGTGTCGGACGGTTTTCAACTCGCTGTCCCGTCAGGCGTATGCCTTCAGGATAGTAAGCGTATCACTGTGTCTCGAAATTACTTTGTGTCGTAGTATTCCGACCGCATCACATCAGCGAGCAGAGTCAACTAGACAACTCCTGAATTTCTTGGAAAATATGGAGCACTGTCATACAAACATGAAAGTCAATATGGAGTGATGGGGAACAACAATTATTATTACAAATACTGACATAAAAATGCAGAACAGTAACCACACATTTAAAATTTACTGGAAAGTCTCCTTTACTAATACATTCATCACTGTTTTGTCTATACATCCAATACCAGATTTCCACCGCACGATCAACCGTCTCCTTTTCAACCAAATGCCTTAAATAGACTATGATCAATAACTTACCACAATAACAAAAAAACAGCTATAAACAGTGAGTTATTCAACGAAAAAACTAAAGAAGCATTCCAGACCCCTGATGCACCCACTGAACAACATAGATACCCAAAAGGAGACAAATTATGTACCGTCAATAAAATTTTTCTGTGCATGTGACCGCATTGTCAATGTGTAAGATTATCCGATGTTTTGGTCACTGTTGAAAATGGCCTTCCTCAGCAAAAGAAACCTAGAAACCTGAGGAAAAACATTCGCAATAATTTTACAAATTGACAAAGTGGTCACGCACCAAGAAGAACTTTATTGACTGTAACAGCGGCTCCGGGATCCTGTTCACATAAATTACGTTGTTTACTTTTTATAGGTAATACTTCTAACTAGGCATGTAACAATCTGAAGCGCAAGAATCTGTGTTTTTATGTGTTGCACAGACATTAGCTTCATATTTCCCTTAAGGTCTGTGGAACAGTTCAAAGGACAAACACTCTGTCATAACGAAAATTGTAGTTTATAAGATCATGCGATAAGAGTGCAAATTCAGTTGTATGGGACAGACAGGGCGATAAATCAGTTCTAGGCACAGAGAACACCACAGGAGCTATAAATTAAGGAATCCAGACTCATACTACGCTGAATATTGCTCAGACCGGAAGAACTAGTGTGTAAAAGATACAGATGTCCTACACACAGTGGAAAAGGCTGTAACCCTTATAACTTTTATTAGAAATATTAGTGAATAAAAGAAAGAACAACTTTGTGTATCCCCAGATTTACTTTTGAACGAGCGCAGACACTTCAGATATTAGCCTCTTTTAGATAATGAAACATCTACATTGCAGTCAAGCTGATGTCAGTTTGAAACTTTGGTGCAACCATTCGTAAAGAGGTAATTACAAATAACCATTTCTGAGTACACAGCTCTATATTTTCAGTTGAAGTTAGATTAAATGTCATCCCAACGAATGTCACGAGCTTATAAAATACAGATATAACTGTTTTACGATTAAAATAGTCAACAGAGACAGCTTTTACAGTTCAAGTCGAGAAGCGACCGCTAAAGGTATATACATGTGTATAACTTTCTAGTGTCTATTTTTGGAGTCAATAAAGTACCAGAAAATAGAATTCCAGACCGAAACTCAGACAGAAGAATATAAAGTCCTATACAACAAGGGGAAAGAATGTTTCCTTTTCGGAGTACAATATCTAATCTTCTATCAAGAACGCCTATTTGAATTAGTTACAATGATAAGGGTAGGAAGACTTTTTGAAGTTGCCAACAGACCACGATGAGTACCCAGCTCACAAATTTATGTTCAGTATTTCGGCGAAGATTGTACAATTACCCAATTAATGATTTACTAACTACCCTCTGGAGAAAAAAGAAGGATAGTATATTCTCATTAAACAACTCAGACGGTTAATACAACAGTGCTGTTAGAACAATTAGGAAGGAAATCACATCTCTCCTATTAAAAGGGACCATCTCAGTATTCAGTTTAATCAGCTTAGCCAAACCATATACACTGATGGAAAAAAATCGCAACACCAAGAATAATTAATGTTGAGCAATGAAACTTAGCGAATAAGTTGACCTGAATAGTATATTTTAAATGATTAAAATTTCAAGATCACAGGATAATGTAAGCGCGAGATAATCCAGTGCAAATGTGACATACTGATACATCAATAATCGATGTAACCACCAGAATGTTGACCGTAAGTATACAAACGTGCATGCATTGAGTTGTACAGGGACCAGATGTCACTTTGTGCGATAGAGTACTTTGCATGTGAACTTTTTCTGTCAATATGAGGACGCCGAATGCAGTTTGTGGGTGATGCTGGTCATCCGATGATGTCCCATATGTGTTCGAGTGGAGACAGATCCCGTGATCGAGTAAGCTAAGTCAACATGTCGACATTCTGTAGAGCATGTTGGGTTACAGCAGCGTAATGTGGGCAAGCGTTAACATGTTTTAATACGCCCACAGAAATGCTCAAATCACCAGACTGACGTCCAAATTAACAGCCAATTTGCATGGGATAACCACGAGACTGCTCCTGCTGTCACACGAAATCGCGCCTCAGGCTGTGACTCCATGTGTTGGTCCTGTGTGTCTACCAGAATCAGAAAACTCAGAAACTCAGAAAATCAGAAAACTCAACAGACCTCCACCCCACCCTCCGATCAGCTCTCGCTTGACACCATTGTAGCCGCAAATGGCGGTGGTCTGTGGAATACACGCTGCAGGGCGTCTGGCTCGAGATGTCCTTGAAGTAACCGATCTGTAAAACTTGGTTGTTTCAGTGTGGTGCCATCTGCTGCTCAAATTGCTGCTGGAGCTGCAGTACGATGCGCCAGAACCCCACGTCGAACACGCTGGTCGTCCCCGTCGGAAGTGTTACGTGGCAGTCCAGAGCTCGATCTTCTTCCAAGCGAACATTCTCGTGACATCCACTGCCAGCAGTCGAGCATATGGCGACATTGCTGCCCAGTCTTTCTCCTGTATGGCAGAAGGAACGTCCAACTTCTCACAGCCCTATTACACGACCTCGTTCAAACTCACTGAGGTGCTGCTAATGATGTCTTTGTCGCCTTAAAGGCATTCTTGACTAACATTAACTCACCTCGTCCAATCTCAAAGATAACTAACGCTCATGCCAGTTACAGAGTGTATTTAAAGCAAATCTGATTTTTATCCTCATAGTGGCGCTACTAGCGCCATCTTTATGCGACTTGCGCGAAATTTGAATAGACAGCATCTCTGAGATATAGAAACATGCCTACGAAATTCATTTATATCACATAACCTCTTCCTGGTGCTGCAATTTTTTCCCTAAGTGTATAACGACATTTTTGTAGTCTCGTGTTGTGGAGCTAATTAATGTGGTAATGCATTCTTTATTATATCCAGCTACAAAACGTAAACTGTTGTTATCGCGATGTGATGCTCACGCCACCGTTGAAATTAACTTCACTTCACTTAACGCCAGTGGGCGATATAGAATATGCTGTTGTCGACTTCGCCGAAGTGGACGGATACACGCCGCCCGTGATCAATATTCTACATCTACATCCATACTCCGCAAGCCACCTGACGGTGTGTGGCGGAGGGTACCCTGAGTACCTCTATCGGTTCTCCCTTCTATTCCAGTCCCGTATTGTTCGTGGAAAGAAGGATTGTCGGTATGCTTCTGTGTGGGCTCTAATCTCTCTGATTTTATCCTCATGGTCTCTTCGCGAGATATACGTAGGAGGGAGCAATATACTGCTTGACTCTTCGGTGAAGGTATGTTCTCGAAACTTTAACAAAAACCCGTACCGAGCTACTGAGCGTCTCTCCTGTAGAGTTTTCCACTGGAGTTTATCTATCATCTCCGTAACGCTTTCGCGATTACTAAATGATCCAGTAACGAAGCGAGCTGCTCTCCGTTGGATCTTCTCTATCTCTTCTATCAACCCTATCTGGTACGGATCCCACACTGCTGAGCAGTATTCAAGCAGTGGGCGAACAAGCGTACTGTAACCTACTTCCTTTGTTTTCGGATTGCATTTCCTTAGGATTCTTCCAATGAATCTCAGTCTGGCATCTGCTTTACCGACGATCAACTTTATATGATCATTCCATTTTAAATCACTCCTAATGCGTACTCCCAGATAATTTATGGAATTAACTGCTTCCAGTTGCTGACCTGCTATTTTGTAGCTACATGATAAGGGATCTATCTTTCTATGTATTCGCAGCACATTACACTTGTCTACATTGAGATTCAATTGCCATTTCCTGCACCATGCGTCAATTCGCTGCAGATCCTCCTGCATTTCAGTACAATTTTCCATTGGTGCAACCTCTCGATACACCACAGCATCATCTGCAAAAAGCCTCAGTGAACTTCCGATGTCAGGCAGCAGGTCATTTATGTATATTGTAAATAGTAACGGTCCTATGACACTCCCCTGCGGCACACCTGAAATCACTCTTACTTCGGAAGACTTCTCTCCATTGAGAATGACATTCGGCGGTAGTTCCACCGGGCAGCAACGAGCTTACTTTCACAAGAGTCGTTACTGTGTTGGTGTGAGGGACACTCAGTGCTTTGTCAGCAATGAGGACACATAATGTTGTTGGGATTCTCCCGTGGCAGTTACATATTGTTAAAAGTAGTCTTAGCCATTTCCGTCGTCACCACAGTCACCAGTTGCAGCGCAACCTTAAGTACCTGTTGCTGTCGTAATATCTTGTTACTGGAATTTTGTCCACGTCCTTGCTGGTATTATTGTTATCACATCTGCAATCTCTGATTGTCTCTATAAGTTTCTTTGGGCGAACTTTTAAAAATACATAAGGTCAGAAAACTTTCGATGTATTAATTTGGACAGGCCAATTTAACTCGAGATTCTCTTCAGTCTTCAGTTCTAAGATGCCAACTGAGCTGAAGAAAACAAGGCATACACGTTAAACGAGTTCATTTTTAGAGAACTCGTAGACGCTCAAAGAGGAATTCCGCTGCCCAAAAAACAACAAAAAGAAAGAATTATTACCAAAGGTCAGTGACATGACGGAAAGTGTATATTCCTTGATATTTGCAGTGAGTTGGTCACACAGTTCGAAGAAAGAATACCAGATAGTCAAAACAAACACTAGGTTGGAGCCCAGTTTACCAACAAGTTGGCAGATAGGGGAGAGACTTACGAAAGGCAGCTGAATTCCGTTGGCAGTGAGAAGCTCGCCAGAGATGGTGGAACCTGCTGGGATCCATTGTTGCACATGGACTGAAAGAGACCACATCAACAAGCAATATTTTGCCCAATCCTGCCCTCCCCTTCTGCCCGGTGTTCGTAACTGTGTTTATCACGTATAAACTTTAGTGCAGACCTTGCAATGAATATGAAAATAAGGAGATCAGTTCTGATATCAGCTGGAATATAATCACAGTACACTACCACAGTTTATTTCCTTAAAACTTTTTCATTTTGGATCACTCTTAAATTCTTGCATTTGTCTTTACTAAAGAATTTACTTTCAAATAACTAACAACTTCTCATCAATATAGTAGTGTGAGATGTGTCCCATACTATTAAACTAATGATAAGAGGTGTTTGTTGTTGCTTTGAGGTAAGCGGAATACTGGCAAGCGGAACTTTGTAACTGCTGTAATGCACTTTATTACCAGACAATACATGGTACGTGAGTCCGACCATTTCTCTTGCATCACGCTCTATTTTCCCAAGCTAAAAATTACGTACATCCCGAACAAATGTTTTTTATAGAGACATTCCTGAGTAGTGTTACATCCGATTTTTCTCGCTACCAGATTCTGTAAAACCCAGGTTCATGCGTTGTTCTCTGTAGCAGATCTTGCAGGACAACAACGACTGATATGCGTAGTTCCTCTGACTTGCAGCTAGTATAACTCTCCAGGAGGTTATCTTTGAACGTCATTGTCTCCAAAATACGCAGCACCCTCTTATTAACATTACACGTTACGAAGATAAGTCTGCCTGGCCGAATGGGAATTTGGACCAGGCTGCTACCGAATGTGACCACTCTGCCACGAATCTGTAAAATTTTGCGTTTATTGTGTACTTACATCTTTAAATTCTGATATGAATTCGAATCAGTGATTATTGTCCTTTTATTAAGATAGTAACAGTCTGCAGTACACGTCCGTACAATTCGGTAATTAATTATTTACGCCATGCTCATCATAAAAGCTTATTCTACATCGCCCAGGTGTGGAACGCCTGAATGGAACTTTGTACAACAAAACACACTCTGTCGTTTCTACATATGGTACAGCTGTATCTTTTCACACATTGTGGTACCAGTAAGCCTGATCTGGCTATAGATATATTAAGAAAAGATTTTGTTTTTCTAGAAGGTTTTATAATGGTTATAGCAGATCCTTGGAATCAATAAATTCGTTAAAATTGCGATCTGAACTGTTATTAAATTTAAAAACCTCTCCTTTTAGTTAGAGGCGAAATAGTAAAAGACATACCGTGACGAAAATCCTAGTAACGATCAACGACCTCGTGAATATTGTATACCAAGAATCAAACTGGGGTACAAAAAGTAAACAGATCATAAAATTCGATCGTTAGGTTAATTAGGACATAGCTTTTGTAAAAACCAATCCTGTGAAAACAGATGAAAATTAATTCGATTCAGTGACCGCCTGTATATAACAATGGCTTGGAATAAATAAAATAACTGTTTTAACTGTAAATCTATTAATATTTTGAAGCTAACAGGTAAGTGACTTTCTTTGTTATTTATCCCACTTGCAGCGAGAAATTTATACAAGTTATTAAGCTGTTGGAGAGTGCTCTGTCAACACATCCCTTCCATCCCTCCCTAAAACAACAGACTGTAATGACAAATCAGTCACCAAGAAATAGGAGCCAGAAAAATAAACAAATCTTCTCAGAAATGCTAGGGATACTGTTAGATTCTTGATAATGCACCAATATTCAACCAGGCATCTGCTAGGAAGAAACAATGCGAAAGTATGGTGAAGATCTCAGCTTCGGCATCTCCGTAGTACTTCAAATCCTTTGCTGTGTATTGCGAATATAGGAATAACATAGCTCGTCATTATTTTTTCTCCCCGTTCTCCGTCCCTTTCTCTTACACTATTAAATCCCATTTTTCCCGTTTCTGTCTTGATACTTCGTTTTATCTGTTCATTTTTCGAATGACAGTTATTGTAATAAGAGACATGTAATAAAGAGAGTTGTCTGACGAGATTACCCTGTTTCGAAGCCTGGTGTACACTGAAATAATTTACAACACTTTCCCTCGTGATTTTCTAACGAACGACTGAAACTTCTACAGTTTGATTTTCGAATGTTAATGTCTTACGGCAAATCCATTTGTGTAAACGGAGTATGGCGGCAGGCAATTTGAGAACATTTATGTTAACATTTTTATTTCTTTGAGCTTTCTGACTGGCTTACACTTCAAAGAATATTTTACTTTGTTTTCTAGTCGATTATTCGATTGTTGAAAAGAGATTTTATGGTCGAGTTAGCTAAGTACGCTCTCATTTTCCTAAATGCCATACAATGAATACGTTACCTCCTGAACGTTCTAATACTTTATCATCCCCTCTGTGGCATAGAACGATACTAAACACGTGCCTGAATATAATATGCATTCAATTTTTTGTGTGGACGTCTTTTAAAGACACCAGCTCCTTGTCCAGCGGTGACACTGAGTTATTACACTTACGCATTTTTGCCCTGAATGGTCTTGTTTGTATGGTTTTATTTATAAACTGCAATTATTTTATTCCTACCGCAGTTTTAAGTAAAACTGCCAGTATACTGTTTGTGTCCGTTCTCGGTATGGTATGAAATTTCCCGGCATGTGAAACGAAGCATTACTTCATGCCTTTCGTATCTGTGAACACTTCAGTAACAGCGCTTTGGCAAACATAGTAGAACATCAAATATTTCGTGAGTTTATGCATGAATTTCATTAGCATCCAGAGCGCTTACAGATAAACGTTTGTCAGGCAAAGAGAACTGTTGCCTCGAAGTAGGCAATTTGTACGCTTCCACGAACCAAGACAATCGTCTGCTTTAATTACGCGTTTCTACAGCCAATGCACAGTGTCTTAAACTTGAGATATATCCTTTACACATTTTCGCTGCCTGTCTTAGCCTCTTCATTTCTTCCCTTTGTCAGTACAGTCGCTGGAAAGGTGCTCCTGGTAGGGACAAAATCGTCCTGTTCTGTCTGTTACAATTACGTTCCGGAAATATGGCGCTATGCGTGTCCTACAATCGCCGCTACCTAAACGACCAATTATTCACGAACAAAAACGATCTCTCTAATCCAATATTTATCACAATGGCCTTAGATTGTAAGCTACGCATAAAACTTTACTTTCAAACTTACGGCAGTATCGCACGGTGCTAACCGAAAAAATTTTGTTATCATCTAAGCTTCCTTATTTATAGCGCATTTTACTACTACATCTAAACCCCCAGATACAATCCATGAATAACGGTTATGTGCGTGGCAGGATGTAATTTTTATAGATCTTCGTATTAAGATTTCTTATTCGTTTCAGGTGTAGAATATGACTGATTTTTAAACATTTCGTTAGATCAGGCTATGGGAAAAAATTATTAAAGGATCATAAAGATTCGTGTCTTACAGATTTAAAACTTGGTTTTGGGGCTTTTCAAGAAGATTTCCGAAACGTATTAGACATCTGGGCTTAAGCGTCTAGCGATTTGGATTTTTCAGTATTTTTTATTTCACTTCCTTGTTACTATTAAAAACATGTAACAGTTCGTTCTGCCCATCTTTACATAAAGCATATATCATGGGACAAATAAATTGGGATACATACGAGTATTCGCCTTTAAATGAATTTTTAGACAGTTACATGTTGACTTTTACGTGTTATTAAACAATAAAATGGAAACAGTATGCGTTACAGTGACAAAAACAAGCTTTCAGGAAAATGACGACAAGATACATGACACCACGAAACGGCATTACGGAAACGAAACCCTCATATACTGGTATTAAACAGGGGTTCACACCGAGACATTGAACCAAGTATACTAACCACGTTAGGAAGTAGTAACCAAAAAGCAATAGTCTCCTCGATAGTAAGTCCTAATTCTCTCTGTTTACGTGTATCTATGAGTGCATACACCAATGTCGAACATATCTATTGGTATCCCGGATAATGTGTCAATTACGAAGCAATGGACTTAGAAAATTCAAAACCATATGTGTCGGATCAAGTAGCGACGAAGCCTCCCTGTTATATTGAGATGGTCTTTTACATTAAAGACAGCTCTTCACGATGTTTGGCATAAACAGAGCTCACGTATGGTGAACTGATGCGTACTATATGTGTCGTTCTTGGGTGCTTCACATTTTAACCACTGTAAGCTTCTTGCATTCTAATATAACATTGCTACGGTAAATATGATTTTTTTCAGAATCAGATTTTCACTCTGCAGCGTAGTGTGCGCTGATATGAAACTTCCTGGCAGATTAAAACAGTTTTAATCTGCCAGGAAGTTTCATATCAGCGCACACTCCGCTGAAGAGTGAAAATCTCATTCTGGAAACATCCCCCAGGCTGTGGCTAAGCCATGTCTCCGCAATATCCTTTCTTTCAGGAGTGCTAGTTCTGCAAGGTTCGCAGGAGAGCTTCTGTAAAGTTTGGAAGGTAGGAGACGAGGTACTGGCAGAAGTAAAGCTGGGAGTACCGGCCGTGAGTCGTGCTTCAGTAGCTCAGTTGGTAGAGCACTTGCCCGCGAATGGCAAAGGTCCCGAGTTCGAGTCTCGGTCGGGCACACAGTTTTAATCTGCCAGGAAGTTTCATGATTTTTTTTGGTTTATTTCTTTTTCATCACACGTAGTCTCTATTTGATAATACATTAATTACCCAAATTGGGTCAAACTATGGAACAAGTTATCGATATCTTTCGTTTCTTGTAATTGGGTATCTCAGACAGTCAAGGTATTAATTTACGCGAATTTTACGACCGAAATGTGGGCTGTCTACTTCGTAGGTAAATACTACTCACACTTACAGAAAAATACTTGTGCTTTACCAGTGACCATTAGCCTTTACTGTGAGTAATGTTCTCTAGAACTTAGACCTAGGTTACAATAGCTCTAATCAGTTTCACGGTACGAACTCCTTTTTAATGCACAGCTTCCTCAACTCCCGTTGTGCGGCTACTTTTCTTATGGAAGTCCGATAGTGTGCCAAGTTTCGATGATTTATCACAAATGCACTAAAAGAGAATACCTGCATCTGAAACGGAATGCTGGATGCGTTGCTGAGGAGCAACAAGAATGAATGGCATAAGAAACAAAGGACTGTAAAATGTGAATCGGCATTGTAACACACAGAGTTCAAAATGGTTCAAATGGCTCTGAGCACTATGGGACTTAACTTCTTAGGTCATCAGTCCCCTAGAACTTAGAACTACTTAAACCGAACTAACCTAAGGACATCACACACATCCATGCTCGAGGCAGGATTCGAACCTGCGACCGTAGCGGTCGCGCGGTTCCAGACTGTAGCGCCTAGAACCACCCCTGCCGGCCACACAGAGTTAACTGAATATAAAATACTGAGACGGTTTGGACATAATAAGACGAATTCTATGTACAGATGGTCCCAAGAATATTAAATTACAGAACTGAGATAAAAATTAAGGTCTTCTAGAAGCAACTAGATTACGGGATTTTATGAAACCATGGACGCCCGATGGCTAAAAGCGTGAGACTGGAAAGGCCGACAACACTAACAACTGAACAGCGACAAAAGGAACAACTGCAGACAGACATTCCTGGTCATGACGGTGACATTTTATTCCGTCAGTGTGGGCACACAGCAAGAGCGTTACTCAATGTAATGCGGCGCTAAATGTTAAATTCTCTGGAAAACAGGTTCAAGCAAAGACGGATAATATATCACATGTACAAAAGCCAACACGACAAAATAAGAATGGAAGACCACAAAAACGCAGTGGTGAATTAGAAGGGACTAGCTACTGTGTGAATGATGGATTTAATGAAAGCAGATGTAGGTATTAAACCTGTAAATATTAGAAGTTTATTGACTGAGGATCATTAAAATTAATGAAACGCAAGTTTTTCTAATTACATTTTAGTAATGTGTTTATCTGACATGTTCCACACCCAGGAGGATCCCCTCTTTTGTGGGTCTATGAAATGAATAATTAATCTAATCTAATCTAATATAATATAATCTCTATAAAACAAGGAATGTGAGTGTGTATGTGGAGTCATACGTCAAATTTCAATTTTATAATGTATTACACCATCCGTAACCAGCAAGTGTTACGTAACCAGGATGTCCTGAAAACGGTGAATCCCCCTAACTGGTGTATGACATATGTCTAGGAGCATCTGCTTTTGTAATAAGGCAGCCAGAAAGACAGAAAGAGGATACTTAGTTCTAAAGTATATTTCAAGCACAGTTTTCTTTTGATTTTCGTTTCGTTTGGCGTTGTGGAACATTTTGTGAAATTTTTCAATATGAAATGACATAGATTCATCTGCGAATGCTGATTGGAGTAAAGCGGTTTGTGCGCGAAATTGACCATGAAAGGTTAATGTCATTGGATGATCTTTTTGATCAACCAATGAGAGAAAAGTCTTTCCCGCGTAATGGAATGAGTTATATGCCTTGTGAGCGACGGCATTCAGTCAGTCGTGGACTCTCTGTCGGACAAGAAGGTCGTGTTAAATGTGTCCGAAAAAATTATCTGTAAGATGAAGAAATGACGGTTAAATCGTGCTCAGTTTATATCACCGTGCAAGCAGATTCAATTACGGACATTTCGTGAAGTTTTGGGAGGTACTGGATGTTCCGTATGCATGTACAGAACATTTTGGCGAGCATCTTATTTCGAAGAATCCACTGAAAAGAACCGAAAGTGAACTCGTTTTGTAACAGTGTGTTGCCTGTGTGAATCTCGTAATATTTAGAGTTGCACTTAGCAGATTTCTGGCATGTGATATAAGATGCGAGAACTAGTAGTAGAAGTACTGCCAACGTAAAGGTGGGCTTGGTGACACCATAAGTGAAAAGGACCGTAATAAAACGTCAGTATCTACAAACAAACATTTTCAATGAAGGGAGGAAGCACCCACTTTGCCCGTTATTAAGAGAGATTTACAGGTTTATTTTGTTACTGGAGTTACGCGGACTTTGTAATCGTAAGTATGGACGGTGGTTTTCTTCAACGCTGCTTCTCTCATCGTCTACATAGCACCTACGAATGTACAGCAACTGGTGGTGAATGGACACCATACTGAGGTGGGTGGACATTAAATAAATCGCAAAACGAGACCCGCCAACCCCGCCACGCACACACACAAAGGTCTGTATCTGTAAGCCGAAGATCAGTGACGAAAATAAAATGAAAGTTTCGAGAGTGGGCTTGAAATTCAGGTTCGAAAGACATCAGTGATAAAATTCTCTGAGTAAATTGCTACCCTCAGTGACTGTAAGGATGAATCATAAGATTTCTGATGAATAGAAGAGGCAAACACAAATTCTGGGAGAAGGACTGTAGTTGAAGCTGGCTTTATTTTCATCTAATTGTTTTCTACAAACGTGTCTCAGATAAGTTCATCAAAGAAAAAGGGGTAGGCGGCCTTCCTATGTACTTCAGTGTGATCAGTGATTTAATAACTGGCTGACTACAGGTAACAATTTATAATTTAATTCCTCATATCGGCCGGAAGTAGCTTACTAATTGTTTACTTTCATCAGTGCGTCACAAGTTAAGATCAGTCAAGAGAGGCATTGCAAATAAAGATCATTAAATTTGAATGATGGTTAAGTGATCAGAGAATGCTATAAATTACCACCTGGATAATTACATTGAACAAATAAAACACGGGATAAATGTATCTGATCCTCACTCTTAATCAATAGACAACTCATCATTAAATCTCAGAAGGATTGCACTCTCCTCTACACACGAGATCATTGTAAGTACCACATGCATTATGGGAAAGTTGGGGGGGGGGGGACACATGAAAGAATCCTTCACTAGTACACACAGACCGCAGACGACTTAGAAAAGATTTCGCTTCAGAGTTCTACGCCATGCAACACTGTGCTGCGATCGACAAAGATGTACAACTGTTCCAAAAATGAAATGTTCAATCATTGCATAAAGTATCGTTAAATTTTGGAGTAGTGACTGACGTATTGTGACGAGACAGTTGCTCGGCCACCATTGACCAGACGTTTTCAGTTGGTGAGAGATGTGGAGAATGTGCTGCACAGGGCAGCAGTCGAACATTTTCTGTATCCAGAAAGGCCCGTACAGGACCTGCAACATGCTGTCGTGCATTATCCTGCAGAAATGTAGGGTTTCGCAGGGATCGAATGAAGGGTAGAGCCACGGGTCGCAACACATCTGAAATGTGACGTCCACCGTTCAAAGTGCCGTCAGTGCGAACAAGAGGTGATCGAGACGTGTAACCAATGGCGCCCCATACCATCACGCCGGGTATTACGCCAGTATGGCGATGACGAATACACGCTTACAATGTGCGTTCACCGCGATGTCGCCAAACACGGATGCGACCATCATGATGCTGTAAACAGAACCTGGATTCATCCGAAAAAATGACGTTTTGCCATTCGTGCACCCAGGTTCGTTGTTGAGTACACCATCGCTGGCGCTGCTGTCTGTGATGCAGCGTCAAGGGTAACCGCAGCCATTGTCTCTGAGCTGATAGTCCATGCTGCTGCAAAGTTGAATATGTTTTCCTAATACGAATCCTTCATCGACTCGTACTTGGGTGGAATTGAGGGGGAGACGGGGGTGGGATGGGGGGGAGCTCAGTTTAATTATTAAGACTACAACAGGCTATGGTTCGTCTGAAGGATACGTGGTTAGTCGTCACTGAAATATCAGAAAGTGCTGACTATTATTCCGACATAAAATTACGTAGTGAATTATACAGCATGCACAGCTTGATAGCTGAACCTCTGCTAGTGAACTGTCCTCACTCAACATTATCTTTATCTTTGTACACGTTAACATGTGACCGACACGGGAACGGGACGACACAAACTCCCTAAGTCCTGTCACAAGCAAAAATAATGCTTGCTTTCATCACTGCTAATAGCTAATGGTAAATTTACCACGATAAACTTCCAGAAACCGCAAACATCCTTTGGGCGATCACTACACGTGGCCAGTGATTCAGAACACGAAGCAATCTCGCAAAAGCTAATAAAGCTACTGGTATTCATATATATAGCATGAAAGTGACATAATACAAATTTAAAATATAAGAAACAGTGGCATTCGTTGACCAGCAAGTATTGAATATTACAAAACATTCTTCATTATTCAAGTGACATACGACACATTGAAAATAATTATTGGCACTCATTGGCCAGTTACAAAACATCAGAAGTCATCAGTCAAAACAGGAGATAATGAGTGTAGCATCAAGCTACCGGTATTCATATATATAGCATGTAAGTGACATAATATAAATTTAAAATATAAGAAACAGTGGCATTCATTGGCCAGCAAGTATTGAATATTACAAAACATTTTTCATCATTCAAGTGACATATGACATATTTAAAAATAATTATTGGCACTCATTGGCCGGTTACAAATCATCAGAAGTCATCAGTCAAAACAGGAGTTAAAGACTGTAGAGCATGCATGCATTATTACAAAATATCATTCACTATTACTCAGAACTCATCATTCAAGTGACATAAGACATTTTTAAAGTGTATCACTTTGTAACTATTACTCAAAGTCTGTGATTAGAAAATATCATTCAGTATTACTTAGAACTCTCTTAAACTGGTAGCATTATTTGGGACTGGTAATATATATATATATATATATATATATATATATATATATATATATATATATATATATATATATATTGCTAGCAATCCAATACGTTGGGATCGATAATTAATTGCTGGGGCATAACAATATTTGCTTTTGACTTATTGCTGAAAATGAGGATAGGTAATGTCATTCGTCATGAGTCACCTGTAGCAAGGTTATGAAACAAATAAAGTATATGTGATCACATTCATGAATGACACACAAAAATGGGTAAAAAAATGCAAGTACTAGAACAGGTTTAATGACCAACTGCTTATAGCATATTAATTTCATGAATAGCTTCTCCTGAAAAAAAAAGTACAAAATGGACTATTAAGCTGAAATAAGAAACACATATTATGCTGAAAAGTAGTGAACTTCGAATTAACACGTAATGAAATGTGTATTAAATATATATGTTTTCTAGCTGTCCTTTCCAAAACCTTCAGTCATCATACCATGCGACATAAGACATACTGTCAAGACGAACTGCAACAAATACTTAAATAACTACATAGCATGAATACATAAACTTCAACATTACCCTCATCTGCAAAGAAAAACTTAAAAGTGGTGCGTTTAGTGGCCATATGAAGTTTATCACTATCAACACCTGTAAACAAAAACTTCATTATTCATATCACAATAACTCCATTATTATCATCACCTGTAAAAAAAAACTTCATTATTCATATTACTATATTCTTCATCACTATTCATCACCTCTGCAAAAAAGTCACTTAATTATTCATTATACAACTATTCATAGTATAGAGTTTCTTATTTCTAGCATATTTTATCACTAAAACTAAGATGTGTAGTTCTGTCTGACAGCCTGCATCAATCGCCTCGTATTCTGAAAGAAAAAATTAGTTAATACTGCTATCATACGATGTGTATAGTATATTCTTGTTAATGCTTGTTAATTCTGATCCATTTACTCTTCGTGACGAGGTATTGCATCTTCTTTCGTTCATTCCGAAGGTGAAATTCCCATTTCACCGTAATCCACTGTGGTTTGTTTAATGTATTTCTTTTACACGTTATTGCTTTCTGAAAATGATGAACAGTGATTAATGTCTTGCATTTAAATCATGTACCCATTAAATAAAAACTGATTTCTAGTGATATAACTGAGCATACAGCATAGCATGACAGAAAACATATTATGTCAAAAAAAATGGTTCAAATGGCTCTGAGCACTATGCGACTTAACTTCTGAAGTCATCAGTCGCCTAGAACTTAGAACTAATTAAACCTAACTAACCTAAGGACATCACACACATCCACGCCCGAGGCAGGATTCGAACCTGCAACCGTAGCGGTCGTGCGGTTCCAGACTGTAGCGACTAGAACCGCAAGGCCACTCCGGCCGGCTTATGTCAAAAACATAGACAGTGTTTAGGTGCAAAATTGTACGCAGAGTATCACAATGTAGCAGCAAAAAAAAAAATGTAAAATAGTCACGATGTTGAGATATCATAATGCAAAATGTCAAAGTCAACTGGTGTTTGTTACATCTTAAACATTTCATAGTGCATACAAACAAAACAGTAGAACAATCATACATACATGAAAAATGGAAAATGTGCACGGTCTAATATGTAACGACAAGAAAAGCGACCTGCTAACCTTACCTTGCCGGGTACTTACCAAGAAAAAATATGACAATCATCAGTAAGTAATCACATACAAATAATTGCATAAGTGGTCATAAAATGTGTAAGTTTATCTGGAAAAATGTGCACGGTCTGATGTGTAACGACAAGAAAAGCGACCTGCTAACCTTACCTTGCCCGGCACTTGCCAAGAAAAAATACGATAATCATCAGTAAGTAGTCACATAAATATAATTGCATAAGTGGTCGTATAAGAATCAGGAAATGGCATTACAGTGTGATAAATCATAAAGTACGTTCATTCAATAAAGGGTTTAATATTGGAGACATGGTGATTGCCTTTACTTTAACTGGTTCTCAGAGTTTCGACGTGTACTACATTGGGGTGAGGAATGCTGCGAATTCGATATGGGCCTGCGTATAGAAGCTCAAATTTACTACATCTACTTTTTCCTCTGTTAGATAAATAATGCATGCGTACTAATATCTTCTGTCCAATGTGAAAGTCACGGCGTGTACAAACCGGTTTTTGCTGTCTTCTCCGGCGCTCTGCGGCACGTTTGATGTTGTTCAGCGTAATGTCAATTATTTCATGGTGTCGTAGTCGACGAGATGTAGGAAAGGTGGTTACTAATTCTTTAATTTTGTTAGGTGGTTCAACATTTTTCAGTATAACATTCGGAGACAGCATAGTAGATTCATTTGGTATGGAATTAATTACACCTTGGAATGAGATGATGTGTGTGTCCCAATTGATATGTTTTTTAAGGCAGTATATTCCACACAGTTTACCAATTTCTTTCATTAATCGTTCACAAGGGTTCGAAGAAGCATGGTACCTGGATATATAGATCGGAGAAATGTTTATAGATCGTAACATACGTGTCCATATAGCAGATCGAAATTGTGATCCATTGTCGGACATTACTTTCAACACATGCCCTACATGAAATAGAAAATGTTTTACAAATGCTTTCGAAACAATTTTAGCATTAGCTTTGCGTAACGGAGTGAAGGTAACAACAGCGACAAAGATGTAGCAAAAACCTCTATTAGTTCTGGGAATCGGACCAAAAATGTCTACAGCAGCCATGTGTCTCAATTTAACAGGTACAATGGGATGTAATGGAGGAATATGTGAAGTCGTATTTGACTTAGCTTTCTGGCAGATTTTACATGACGCTAAAACTCGTCGAATACGTTTTCCATGTTGGTAAAATAACAGTTCTGTCTCAGGATAAGAAAACATTACCTGGCTCCGTAATGTGCGTAACTTAAATGAGTATACCAGATTAATTTGTTAACCAGTTCGTCAGGAATGCATAATAACCAATTGTTGCTGTTAGGGTGAGAGCGGCGAAACAGAATGTTATTGCGTTCAGTGTAATGGTTTTTAATGGTAACATTATTCCTATCTTGCCAAAGGTGTTTAATTTCTTTCCATATGTTGTCTTTACTCTGCTCTTGTGCTATGTCTTGTAATGACGACGAAATGAAATTTTCAAATGCAACTTGTTGAATGTACATGACGCTGAAATTTGCTTTGCAGAAGTTGGTTGCGATGTCTTGCTGATTGTTGCTGAGAGAACGGGATAGTGCGTCTGCTACAATATTTTGTGTACCGGGAATGTGAACAATTGTAAAATTAAATTCCTGCAAATAAAGTTTCCATCTGCTTAATCTGTCGTGTGTAAATTTAGCGGAAAGTAACAACTGTATAGCTCTATGATCTGCGTAAACGGTCGTATGTCTTCCATAAAGAAAATGCCGAAATCTCGTAAATGCCCATACAACACATAATGTTTCAAGTTCTGTAACAGAATAATTGCGTTCAGCAGGTAACAGAATGCGACTCGCAAAGGCTATGTTTTTAATTACTGTAGTGCCATCTTCTTCGATTTCCTCACAAATGTGTACGCCTAAAGCGGTGTTAGAACTGTCGGTGGCAATGGAAAAATTTCTAGTAAGATCTGGATGTGACAAAAGTGGTGCATTCAACAAAGCTTCTTTCAGGTTCACAAATTCAGAATGTGCTTGACTATCCCAGGACCAAATAGTGTTTTTACCTGTCAATTGACATAATCTAGGGGTGTCTAAAGCAATGAATAAATTTACGAAAAAAGTTAATTAAACCCAAAAAGCTGCGTAGTTGTTTCTTCGTCGTAGGAACAGTAATGTCACGTAAAGCTTGAAGTTTTTCCGGGTCAGGCGCAATGCCCTCTGCTGAAATTACATGTCCAAGAAATTTTATAGAAGTTTTGCCAAAGTGCGATTTATTGAGATTAACTGTGAGTCCTTGTGCACGAAAAGTTCGTAACAGTTGTTCAAGAATCAGATTATGTTCAGACCAGTTAGCTTCTGCAATAAGAATGTCGTCTACATACGTTGTGATCCTGTCTTTAAGTTCTATCGGAAGTATTGTATTCAAACCGCGAATAAATGCTGCTGAAGAAATAGTTAAACCGAACGGTAATTTACAAAATTGACAACAATCACCAAAACAGAGAAAAGCCGTGTACTTTCTGCAGTCCGGATTTCAAATCTAATGTGGAATAAATAGCAGTACCATGAAATTTCTGTAGAAGTTCTTCTAGTGTCTGTGGGCGATCTGTTTCATTAATAATAATGTCGTTGATGTGACGCGAATCAAGTACTAGGCGAAGTGAACCAACCTTTTTCTTAACAATATGGAGCGGGTTTATGTACGGACTAACTGCCGGTTCCTTGGTCAAGCATAGCTTGCAATTCTTTCTTAACTTGCTCTCTATGAATGTATGGAATAGGATAATGTTTGGCTTTAAATGTGTCGAGCTGTTTAACTTGAAATTCATACATAAAACCGGACATAGTACCAGGCACGTTGTCAAAAACTGGAGCTTGTTGTAAAAGAATTTTGCGTAGTTGCGTGCGTTCGTCGTCTCTAATTGCTCTGCTCTGTTTAACTTTATCAGAAATCATCTGTATAAAGTCATAGTCGGCTTCGTCTGGAGTATTATAATTGTGTACGTACGTATCTGTGAACAATGTGGAATGACAGTCTATGTTACGTGATGCGGAAATGACCTCTGTACGATTAATTATTTGTTGTTCTGCAGATAAAGAGTGCTGAAATTCTAAAGCAAGTTGTACATTTTCATCCTTTAACATTAAATACGAGTTTTGAAAATCAATAATTGCGTCGTGTTGTACCAGAAAACTTGTACCTAAAATAACGTCTGTCGTCAATAAGGCAACAATTCAAAAATTTGAGTGAAATGTGTGACCTGCAATACAAAATGATAAATGTGTCTGTAATTTTACATCTACTCCTTTACCAGATACTGCTCCTTTTACTTTAGTTTTGCCTAATGGTAACGTAGGATAGGTATTCTCTTTGTTACATTCGTTGAAAGTTTCTTCATTTATAACTGACATAGGTGATCCAGAATCGATTACTGCTGAAAATTTTGATGATCCAATTTTTACTTCGATGACAGGGTGTAAAATGGTTTTTTGAATAACTGGTCTTTCCTGTAAAAGAATGTCTCGGACGTCGTCAAAAGTAATAACATTTTCGTGAACAAGATTCTGCGTGTCAAAAGTATTGCTTGCGCTACTGGAAGATGCAACCTGTATACTGTATCTAGTCAAATTCTATCTGACGCTATTATTTTCGGGAGGATGCTGTGGCATTTCCACTATTTGAACTGTTCTGTTATTTCTTCCTGACGTATTACGTTCGGGATGATATCTACTGTCTGGTTCATTCATGATAATTTGCTGTTGCGGATGATTCTGCTGCTGGTAAGACCGACTGTTATTAAACGTACGCTGAAAATTGTGCTCATTACTTTTACGTCTGTCATGATAGTCATTTCTATACGGTGCATTGCGATAGGAATTTAAATTGTGTGTTTTCTGTACGTAGCTATTTCCTTGTTGCTTTGCGTTACTATTTGTTGGAGCTGACGCTATACGTGTAGGCGGCGAAACATTAAAGCTTGGTTGACCTTGTACATTACATTGTTGGTTAGGTATGCTAACCGGTTGGCTTTCATGCTGCTGCGGTGATAAACGTCTATCGTTACCAAAATGTGGTTCCTGTTGCTGATAATTTTGACGATACTGATAATTAACATTTTGTCTGTTATTAAAGTTCTGATGGTTGTCGTTCCTGAAGCGTCTATTACCTTTACTATTGAAATTGCGTGGCTGATCGTAATTGCTGTATGTTTGTTGACCTTGGTTATTATATGAAAAATTTTTGTTTATGAAGGAATAATCCGATTGCTGCACTTCCAAAAGCTGTAACAGATCTCTGAATGCCGAAATATTTTCTTTCTACTGACCCGTTAAAAGTGACACTCTTAATGATCGTGGTAATTTAGAAATGCATAATTGAATAAGTGCAGATTCACTGTATGGTTCACTTAAGTACTGGTTTTGCTGGACCATGTGTTCAAAAAATTGCGTGACAGTGGAAAAATTTGAGTTCTCATAATTCGGTAAACTAATTAATTGATCCTTGATTCAGCGCTGTGTCGTCTTCGACCAATACGCTGACAGAAAAGCATTCTGAAATTCTTCTACCCTGTAGCATTGTCTCGCGATCGGTCTCATACGAGTTGCCGGTTCGCCTTCCAAAAAACTGCAAATAAATTCAAGTTTGTGCATTACAGGCCAAGTCGGTGGAAAAGCAAAGCTAAATTGTTGTATTCAATCCAAGGGGTGGATCTGTGTTCTATCGTTTTTAAATACTTTAAATTTTCTCACGGATAGAAAATGCTTGTAATCAAAATTATCGTCTCTGTATGTCTGAACAGGTTCAGGATTCTATGAGAATCTATTTGTCTGTGATTGTTCGGAATCTAAGTCACGTACTCTGTGTAAATTACATAAATTATACTGGCTGTGTGAGTGTGACAAATGTTCGGAATGTGCCGTATGCTGAGACGTATTATTGACTGAAATATTTTTTATCTCTGTCACCTCTTGCTGTAAAGTCGACAATTTTCTACATAATGTATCATTGGACAAACCTATCTCACTGATTGTCTGCTGTAAATTTTGGAAGTCAGGTGTCTGATTAAACGAAATCGGTGAAGTATCGTCTGATTTGCTGTCATTATTACTTTCAATAACGTCAATACGACTGGCCAATTCATCATATTTTTCAGTCAGGATTTCTACCTGATCATCGTTTTTAGTGTCACAAGCATTAATTTGTTTTTGTATTTTACGTGTCGTTTCGTTCAATTTTTCAAAGTCTGCTTTGATGGCATCGGAATCCTGTATTAGTTCCAACTTTCCAAATCTGTTGGTCATTGTCTGAAAGTCTAATGTGTGTGTATCTGTTTTTGATTTAAGATCGGAAATTTCATCACGCAATTCGTTGTTGAACTGTTTGATAGTATTAATTTCGTCTGATACTGTAGCAATATTGTTGTCTACGTATGTTTTTGCTTTCGTAAACAATTTACTCTTATCTTCCTGTCTCTGTGCGGTAATTGTTTCCATGACTTGTCGCTTTACTTTATTCTGTTCCTGTATAAATTTACGGTAACGCGTTTCACTATTTTGTAGGTGGTGATTAAAACGTTCGTCAATTTGACTGTTCTGTTGGTCAAATTTCGCGTCTACTTTTGCATCCAGTGTGCGTGAAAGTTCTGCTGACATTAATTTAAACTCGTCCCGTAACTGTGTTGCGTTTTCAGAGCATTGTTTAGCGACTGCACTAATTTCGTCTCTAAGTACTTTAGTTGTAGCTGCATGTGTATTATTTAATTCTTGAGCCACAGATCTAATTTCTTCACTACTTTTCCTAGCACAAGCCTTAATTTCCTCACGTAATTGTTCTTTAGTATCATGACATTGCGCGGCAACGGCTGTAATCTGTTCACTAAGTTGTTTGTTCTGTTCACTAAGTTGTTCGAAATTTTCATTAATGTTGTCTTGTTTTTCATTAAGTTGTTTGAAATTTTCACTAAGTTGTTTGTGATTGCTGTCTTGCTTATCATTCGACTGTTTGGAATTGCTGTCTAGTTTTTCATTAAGTTGTTGTTTGAGATTTTCATTATTTTCATTAATTTGTTGTTTGAGATTTTCATTAAGTTGTAGCATTAATGTCATAACTCGATCCATGCCAAAATTAGCTACTGTATTCTCTGTGCTGTGTGATGGTGTATCTGCATGTGTCACGCTTTGTGTAACCATTTGGTTATTCTGTGATTCTTGAAAATGTTTGCTAATCGGATGTGCACTGTTGGTTACTACACCGGAATCAAATAAATCTGAAGTATTCTGATTACACAGTTCATTTTCGTTAGAAAAATTTATCTGTTCATTGCGTAAATTTTGCAAACCAGGTGTGTCAAACTGGGCAGCGTTCATTGTAATGGAACGTGCCGCGTCATCAATCGTCGTTAAATTAACAGTGGACACAATTGAATTTGTTTGTTCATCACTAGGATCAAAATCAATATTAGTGGTCGGTACGCACTGATTGTCTGTAAATAGAGGACCTTCATTATTACACAAACTGTCGCTAGTATGATCGGTCAAATTATTCAAGTCAACTATTTCACTCATTGCACATCGCGATGTACTGTTAACAGTTTTTCGCGGCATTTTTCACAAATCAAAATTAAGCACAAAAATGAAACAAAGACAAAGCGAAATGGAACAAACAATTACAACAAAGAGCAATAAATTGCCGATGATCTGTGAAAGCAAGAGTGACAAATTAGTAAATGCGTTGCGCCAGATGCAAACTACATTTAACTAAGTAAGAGCTGATATATGACTACTTATGAGAAGATTCACAAAGAAATACGATCCTGCCAGGGTCGCCAAGTGTAACCTCCCCACATGTAATAATAATTAAATAAATTTAAATATTAATAATGAATGTGATTCTAATTTAATGTAACCTCAGAACAAAATCGGTTCCCATTTAACGTCTCCATGCAGAAATGCATTCACATTTGATGTACCCACAAAATTCTTTTCTCATTTAATGTTAAGTTCGAAACAGAAAAATTCCTAAACCCCATAATAAAAAAAAATTCAGTAATCTGGTAAATTTTAGGACGACAGCAGCGCTGTGCCACGGCCCTGTATTCTGAATAAAAAAGCAAAAATTCTTACCTCAATAAAAACGGCGAATATATCTGCTCTTACCTAAAAAATTTTCGGCACTGCTCCATGCAATGCTGGCCTATACATTTGTGATTCGTGAAAGGAATGATCATGCATTGGATGAATTCTTTAAATTGAAATGAATGCTTTTTTCAAAAAAAATTACTTTATACACTCCTGGAAATGGAAAAAAGAACACATTGACACCGGTGTGTCAGACCCACCATACTTGCTCCGGACACTGCGAGAGGGCTGTACAAGCAATGATCACACGCACGGCACAGCGGACACACCAGGAACCGCGGTGTTGGCCGTCGAATGGCGCTAGCTGCGCAGCATTTGTGCACCGCCGCCGTCAGTGTCAGCCAGTTTGCCGTGGCATACGGAGCTCCATCGCAGTCTTTAACACTGGTAGCATGCCGCGACAGCGTGGACGTGAACCGTATGTGCAGTTGACGGACTTTGAGCGAGGGCGTATAGTGGGCATGCTGGAGGCCGGGTGGACGTACCGCCGAATTGCTCAACACGTGGGGCGTGAGGTCTCCACAGTACATCGATGTTGTCGCCAGTGGTCGGCGGAAGGTGCACGTGCCCGTCGACCTGGGACCGGACCGCAGCGACGCACGGATGCACGCCAAGACCGTAGGATACTACGCAGTGCCGTAGGGGACCGCACCGCCACTTCCCAGAAAATTAGGGACACTGTTGCTCCTGGGGTATCGGCGAGGACCATTCGCAACCGTCTACATGAAGCTGGGCTACGGTCCCGCACACCGTTAGGCCGTCTTCCGCTCACGCCCCAACATCGTGCAGCCCGCCTCCAGTGGTGTCGCGACAGGCGTGAATGGAGGGACGAATGGAGACGTGTCGTCTTCAGCGATGAGAGTCGCTTCTGCCTTGGTGCCAATGATGGTCGTATGCGTGTTTGGCGCCGTGCAGGTGAGCGCCACAATCAGGACTGCATACGACCGAGGCACACAGGGCCAATACCCGGCATCATGGTGTGGGGAGTGATCTCCTACACTGGCCGTACACCACTGGTGATCGTCGAGGGGACACTGAATAGTGCACGGTACATCCAAACCGTCATCGAACCCATCGTTCTACCATTCCTAGACCGGCAAGGGAACTTGCTGTTCCAACAGGACAATGCACGTCCGCATGTATCCCGTGCCACCCAACGTGCTCTAGAAGATGTAAGTCAACTACCCTGGCCAGCAAGATCTCCGGATCTGTCCCCCATTGAGCATGTTTGGGACTGGATGAAGCGTCGTCTCACGCGGTCTGCACGTCCAGCACGAACGCTGGTCCAACTGAGGTGCCAGGTGGAAATGGCATGGCAAGCCGTTCCACAGGACTACATCCAGCATCTCTACGATCGTCTCCATGGGAGAATAGCAGCCTGCATTGCTGCGAAAGGTGGATATACACTGTACTAGTGCCGACATTGTGCATGCTCTGTTGCCTGTGTCTACGTGCCTGTGGTTCTGTCAGTGTGATCATGTGATGTATCTGACCCCAGGAATGTGTCAATAAAGTTTCCCCTTCCTGGGACAATGAATTCACGGTGTTCTTATTTCAATTTCCAGGAGTGTATTATAAAAATTATTATTAGGGAATTTTTTTAAAAAAAATTGGATGACAGTTCACATACATTCCTAGATACGCGGAAGGCTGCTTCTTTACATTATACAATAATACTCAGCCTCCAGAATCCCGACCAGAGAAGACTGCAGACAAGCGCAGACACGCGCAGACTCCCGCAGACTAGCGCAGACTACTGCCGACTACTGACAAGCAACAACTAACAACATACTGCTCTCTGGTCAGAGACTCTCCTATGTCTTGCCTATTGCAGGCAGCGCATACCTCTTACAATATATAATTTATATATGATTTAAAGCTATAACATCAACTAGCATCTTAATTCTGAAGGATAAAGTTCTTAGAAATAATAGTTGCCTTCTTTTTCTTTTTCTTCTTCTTCTGCACATCATGTGTTAAGCAATGTGGCCTGTTCGGCTTCGGAACGTATATGACCTTCGTTTCCTTGCCATCTTGGATATCTTGCCCCGTAGGTCTATAGTGCAGACCTCTGCCTGGGGTCCTCTCCTTCGACATTCTATCAACACGCTTTCTCCAACATTCTTTATAGTTTAACACTTTTTCATCCAATGAGCTTATTCGTAATTCTTCCCAACTCTTTTTTTTCATATGTAGTTTTATGTAAGATCTTACACCCTTTAACTGTTTTAACAAATTCATTTCGGCTGCCTTTATCATACCAGCTTTAGCCATGGTCCATGTTTTACATTCATAGAAAAAACACGAACAGCCATTACTTTACAGAATTTCATTTATATTTATTTTCTGCTTTCAGCTTTTAGGCTTCTATTTGTCGTACCATAAATCTGCTGAGACGTGGATGACTTGTTTTTAAAATTATTTTCATTTTTATAACTGACATATTCAGTTTGGATTCCGTAGAAATATCGGAACACGTGAGGCAATACTGACCTTACAACTATCTTAGAATCTAGATTAAGGAAAGGCAAACCTACGTTTCTAGCATTTGTAGACTTAGAGAAAGCTTTTGACAATGTTGACTGGAATGCTCTCTTTCAAATTCTGAAGGTGGCAGGGATAAAATACAGGGAGCGAAAACCTATTTACAATTTGTACAGAAACCAGATTGCAGTTGAAAGAGTCGAGGGACATGAAAGGGAAGCAGTGGTTGGGAAGGGAGTGAGACAGGGTTGTAGTCTCTCCCCGATGTTATTCAATCTGTATATTGAGGTTCGCCGATGGCAAAAGCAAAACGATGATAATGGAAAGTAGACGAATTAAGTCGGGTGATGCTGAGGGAATTAGATTAGGAAATGAGACACTTAAAGTAGTAAAGGAGTTTTGCTATTTGGGGAGCAAAATAACCGATGTTGGTCGAAGTAGAGAGGATATAAAATGTAGACTGGCAATGGCAAGGAAAGCATTTCTGAAAAAGAGAAATTTGTTAACATCGAGTATAGATTTAAATGTCAGGAAGTCGTTTCTGAAAGTATTTGTATGGAGTGTAGCCATGTATGGAAGTGAAATATGGACGATAAATGTTTTGGACAAGAAGAGAATAGAAGCTTTCGAAATGTGGTGCTACAGAAGAATGCTGAAGATTAGATGGGTAGATCACATAACTAATGAGGAAGTGTTGAATAGGATTGGGGAGAAGAGAAGTTTGTGGCACAGCTGGACTAGAAGAAGGGATCGGTTGGTAGGACATGCTCTGAGGCATCAAGGGATCACCAGTTTAGTATTGGAGGGCAGTGTGCAGGGCAAAAATCGTAGGGGGAGACCAAGAGACGAATACACTAAGCAGATTCAGAAGGATGTAGGTTGCAGTAGATACTGGGAGATGAAGAGGCTTGCACAGGATAGAATAGCATGGAGAGCTGCATCAAACCAGTCTCAGGACTGAAGACCACAACAACAACTGACATGTTCCTAACTAATTAAAACCCTTGACTTTTTCTAATATTGTGTTACTGATTATAATTTTGGTTCTAACATTATATTTAGATTTGAAGTCTATTATTCTTCTCTTATTTAAGCATATTTTGAAATTACAATTCTGAGGTAATTTCTGTAACAATTGCATCCTCTTTTCATCTCGTCTTCGGTTTTACTTATAATAATCTGATCATCAGCAGACAGCATTGTCTTAAGCGTAAAATTTGATGCGATAAAAATATTTCCTTTAATTCTATACATCCATTCTCTCATCATATGGTCTATATAAATGGTAAACAAAATAAGAGAAAGGCATAAACCTCCCTTACACCTTGGCTTATATGTACCATTTCATTATACCTTCCATTTACAGCATGCACGCTGACAACTGTGTCTTTATATATATATTTTAATATTTTAATTAAGTGATTCAGGTATCCTCTTTGAGTCATGATTTCACGTAATTTTCGCTACGTACTAGGTAGAATGATTTTCTCACAATTAATAAAAACTACGGGAGTTTCAAGCTTTTATGGTAAGAATACTATTACACGAAAGTAATCCAGTACCTTTATGGAGCCAGCTGCAGAGTGGATTACAACAACGTCGGTCTTTCCTGACGTCATGCAGAAGGTGTCGTTTCAAAATGATTGCCGTTCGCTGGTTGCAGAAGCGTTGGAGGAGAAAGTGTTCTCCAAAGGTGCTTAGCTTGCCCTGGCCAATCTGGGAGACACCACTATACCTGTCGGTTCGGTACAGTTAACCTCTCTGTCTTCGCACAAACATTCAAGGACTGTCAAACCTGAATTAGCAGAATACGCATCCCATCACCGATAGGACGAGGCTCAAATCTTTCTCTCATATCTTCATTTATTAATACATCCAGAATAGGGGGAAGAGGACTACGGCACACTCTATTCATTTTGTCACAGACCCATATTTTCATTCACACACGATGTGCAGTATAAGAATAATGCTGAAACTTTATAGACATCGGTGGAGATACTCTTCCTTCCTCGAAATCAGCTACTGTCATAATCAAGCAGCGAGAGGTGGAAGCAATGACAAGACAGGATTAGTTATAGCGAAAGAGTTATGATGGATAGCTTTCAGAATTGCAGAACCTCCTGAATGGAATGAGCAGGCTAATGTGGACACACCCCAGACTGCGGATAAAAAGAAGAAAGATGTCAGTGATGAGGAGTAGCGATAAAGGTAAGTTAGGGACAACAAAGCTGACGAAGTTAAGGAATTCCGATGCTTTGGAAGCAAAATAACAGGTGACGGACGAAGCAAGGAGGACATAAAAGTGTGACCAGCACGGGTAAAGAGAGCGTTCCTGGCCAAGAGAAGTCTGCTAGTATGAAACATCTGTGTAAATCTAAGGAAGAAATTTCTGAGAAGGCCATGGCACTGTATGGTAGTGGATCATTGACTGTGGAAGAGATATGCCCGCCGAGATTCACAAGATCTCCTCTTGTGGAATTCATATTGTGCGTATGGAAGGGATTTTCATTTTCTGAATATTTAACAGTGCGTTAGCATAACACATTTTCCATAATTTTGCAACAGATTGAAAGTGAAACAGGCCTATAATTATGTGCTTCTGTCCGACGTTCCTACGTGAAGATGGTAATGGGGATGAACCTTTTTCTCAATCGCTTGGTACCCGACGTTCCTCCGGAGAAAATAGGTAAATTGCTGCCAGAAGGGAGCAGTTTCATTGGTGTAGTCTCTCTAGAATATTGTAGGAATGAGATCTTTCTTAAGTCTGTCCTGTATGACGCTGAAACTGTCTGATGACCTCGAATAGCCTTTTCAGCGTTCTGATGACCTCTAATAGCCTTCTCATCGTTAACTATAACGAAAATTCACTTCTTTTTACTCGGGTCAATTGACCTCCTAGTCCCACTGAATGTGTACCCAGACACTCCACTGATGCAGATCGGTTATGTACGAGAATATTTGAAAGTTCTTATTATGATCCCGAAAAAATATAGGGGTCGATGATTGTTTGTTTCTCTGCAGGCACATTCCAGTCTTGGACACACTGAAATCAGAGCACCACAATGCCGCATCATGCCTATAACAAACCGCAACAAAACGGAGAGCCCATTGATAAAGTGCGATAGTTTATTTTGTTTGTCTGAACAATACTGAAGTTGACTACGGCTAGTTTACAGAAATATACGGTGAATATGCAACATCATATGACACAGTGCGTAAGTCGCGCAGAAAAATTCACTGTGGTCAAATAAGTCGGAATCACAAAGTGGCAGACCATTTATCTGTGAAATAGGGGCTCCGGTGCTGGAAGGCAGGCGTATCAATACAGAGTCGATACCGAAAAGAATTAAGATCAATTACGATTCAGTTTTCAACATCTTGCGCGAAGTTTTAAACATGAAAATGTTCTTTGGCCATTGGGTTCTGCAATTGTCCACAACGATATAAAAAACCTGTTGATCTGAGAAGGAGACGGAAAGTTGCTTCTGAGTCATGCCAATTCGTATGATTTCTTTAGTCGCCTAATCGCCACGCGCGAGAGCTGTGAACCGAAAGGAGGAGAAAAGTAGGAGGGGAAACATGTTGATTTAGCACGCCGAATTAAATGATGATGTGTGTTTTTATAGACTGTCAAGGTGTCGTGCTGGTAAAGGGCAGACTGCCTATCAAATCCCCTGATGAGATTTCGAAATGCTGTAACCATAAAGCGTCATTGAAACGTGGCCAGTGGTGCTTTTGCTACACGACAACAATCCAGATCATTTTGTACAGGCGACTGCAGCCCACGCTGCTTCTTTGGGCTCTAAAATTCCTTGAAATGGCACCCAGTGACTTATTTCTCTTTCTTTTGATGCAGAAACCATTGCATTCCAGAATGGCAGAGGGGTGATTTTCGAGATGGAACTTTGCATGAACAGCAGTAATGATGTCTATGTTGATCTGTTCCAATTTTCTGTACAGGTTACGGAACTCTTGGAACCGAAGTGCTGCAAAACTTTTTTTTATGTGTGTATTATTGCATTTTCTGTCACTATTTGGTTGTTGAATTGTTGAGAGTGCTGGACGTATGTACCTAGGGGGAATGTTTGGTGTTTTTTGGGCCGCGAAGGTGCACTCCTGGTGCGGATTTAGGGGCCTGATGCCGGCAGAAGGCAGCCAGCCCGTGGATCTTAGTAAAACAGGCGAAGCCCCACAGGGTCACAGTGGTTTTTCTCAGAAGTGAGAATGTGGCCTGCTTCGAGTTTTTGGAGCAGTGCAACCCATGACCTAGCTACGGGCGGGGAAGTGTGTCGTCTCTGCCATCTCCAGAGAAAAACTGAATTGGACTACTTTCCTTTTTCTGCATGGCCAGCGTGAGGAAAATGGTTGTCAACACTCCTAAATTTACGTGATTCATTTGAGTTGCCCACCATTGTTATTGGCACAACGGAACTGACCATTCGAGGTGACACTGCCAGACTCTGGCACCAACATCGTGTTTGCTAATGTTCGTTTGGTACGCTAAAAGTCAGAAGTTCTTCCTATATTCTCCTGTTTTTTCATAAAATAAGCCATACTCTCTTGCAGCATGTTCAGAATAGTAATGGGTCGTCCTCTCTAAATGATATTTCGTCAGTTAGGCAGTAGAGGGTGTGAACTAAAATCTGGGCTACTCTGCTCTAAGCCACCGTGTTGGATGTTTCCTCTGAGTGTTGTTGTTTGGTGCCGAATGGTGCATGCTAGTTGTTGTTGGGTAAATGTAAGTGTTGCAATGACAGTAACGTGAATCACATTCTGAGCTACTTGTTATTTGGTTGCTTTGCTACATAACTTGGGATGCTTCATTTCACTTCATGCTGTATCTTTGATTGCGCTAGTTGTCCGGATGAGCAGACCTTGTCTATACAGTCTTCAACACTTTTTGGTAACTCCCGACAATATTAGCGTCATTTTGCAATATGATATGATTGTTAGAAAACTATGTCTCCGGGAAGTTTATTGTGATGTACACTGAATCAACAAAGGTAAAGTAATAGCGATGTACCCATATACAGATGGCGGTAGTGTCGCGTACACAGTGTATAAAGGGGCAGTTCATTGGTGCATATGTCATTTGTACTGGGATGATTCACACGAAAAAGGGTCCGACGTGACTACGGTCGCACGAAGGGAACTAACAGACTTTGAACACGGAATGCTAGTTGAAGCTAGACTCATGGGACATTCCATTTCGCAAATTATTAGGAAATTCAGTATTCCGAGATCCGCATCATCAAGTGTGTGCCAAGAATACCAGATTTCAAGCATTACCCCTAACACGAGTAACGCAGTGGCCGACGGCGTTCACTTAACGACAGAGAGCAGCGGCACTTGCATACAGTTATTAGTGCTAACAGGCAAGTAACACTACGTGAAACAACTGCAGAAATCGTCTTGGGACGTACGACTGACGTAACCGTTACGACGGTACGACGGAATATGCTGGTAATGGTCTACGTCGGCAGACGGCCGACGCAATTATCTCTGCTAACAGCGTGACATCTCCTGGGCTCGTGACCATATCGGTTGGATCTCACATGCCCGGAAAACCGTGACCCGCTCAGATGAGTTCCGACTTCAGTTCGTAATAGTTGATGGTAGGGTTCGAGTGTGGTGCACATACCACGACGCCATGGAGCCGGCCGGTGTAGCCGAGTGGTTCTAGGCACTTCAGTCTGGAACCGCGTGACCGCTACGGTCGCAGGTTCGAATCCTGCCTCGGGCATGGATGTGTGTGATGTCCTTAGGTTGGTTAGGTTTAAGTAGTTCTAAGTTCTAGGGGACTGATGACCTCAGAAGATGTCCCATAGTGCTCAGAGCCATTTGACGCCATGGACCCAAGTTGCCAATAAAGCACAGTGCAATGTACCGGTGGCTCCATAATGGTAAGGACTGTGTTTGTGTGGGATGGACTGCCCGCGTCTCGTGGTCGTGCGGTAGCGTTCTCGCCTCCCACGCCCGGGTTCCCGGGTTCGATTCCCGGCGGGGTCAGGGATTTTCTCTGCCTCGTGATGGCTGGGTGTTGTGTGCTGTCCTTAGGTTAGTTAGGTTTAAGTAGTTCTAAGTTCTAGGGGACTTATGACCACAGCAGTTGAGTCCCATAGTGCTCAGAGCCATTTGTGGGATGGACTGGGTCCTCTGGTCCAACGGGAGAGATTATTGACAAAATGGTTCAAATGGCTCTGAGCACTATGGGACTCAACTGCTGAGGTCATTAGTCCCCTAGAACTTAGAACTAGTTAAACCTAACTAACCTAAGGACATCACAAACATCCATGCCCGAGGCAGGATTCGAACCTGCGACCGTAGCGGTCTTGCGGTTCCAGACTGCAGCGCCTTTAACCGCACGGCCACTTCGGCCGGCGATTATTGACAGGAAATGGTTTTATTCTACAACACGGAGACAATTTTCAGCCATTCATGGTCATATTCCCAAACAACGAAAAAATTTTTATGGATGCCAATGTTCGCGACAGGTTTGAAGAACATTCTGGACAATTCGAGCGTCTGATTTGGCCACCAATCGATCATTTCTGGGAGGTAATCGAGAGGTCGTTTCGTGCACAAAATCCTGCACTGGCAACATTTCCGCAATTATGGACGGCTACAGAGGCAATATGGCTCAATATTTCTGCAGGGGACTTCAAACGACTTGGTGAGTCCATGCCACGTCGAGTTGCTGCAAAAATGGTTCAAATGGCACTGAGCACTATGGGACTAAACATCTGAGGTCATCAGTCCCCTAGAACTTAGAACTACTTAAACCTAACTAACCTAAGGACATCACACACATCCATGCCCAAGGTAGGATTCGAACCTGCGACCGTAGCAGACGCGCCGTTCCGGACTGAAGCGCCTAGAACCGCTCGGCCACCGCAGCCGGCGTGCTGCACTGCTCTGGGCAAAAGGAGGTTCTACACGATATTAGGAAGTATCCCATGACTTTTGGTACCTTAGTGTATGTGTCATTAAAGCAATTAAGTAACTGATAATCTCAGTCTTGATTTATATATCGAGAGCCTTGAACTGAGGCTACTTTTCCATGGTTAGGCGACCCACTAACAATAAAAATAATCTAATGCACTATTAAGTTTCGTGTTATCACTATGGTGATGTTATTGTTGTGCAGAGAGGCCCGACTAACGATCACTGCCGGCCGCGGTGGTCTAGCGGTTCTAGGCGCTCAGTCAGGAACCGCGCGACTGCTACGGTCGCAGGTTCGAATCCTGCCTCGGGCATGGATGTGTGTGATGTCCTTAGGTTAGTTAGGTTTAAGTAGTTCTAAGTTCTAGGGGACTTATGACCACAGATGTTGAGTCCCATAGTGCTCAGAGCCATTTGAACCATTTGAACGATCACACTCTTGAAACTTCCTGGCAGATTAAAACTGTGTGCCGGACCGAGACTCGAACTCGGGATCTTTGCCTTTCGCGGGCAAGCGCTCTATCGACTGAGCTACCCAAGCACGACTCACGCCCCGTCCTCACACCTTTAATTCCACCAGTACATCGTCTCCTACCTTCCAAACTTCACAGAAGCTCTCCTGCGAAACTGCAGAACTAGCACTCCTGGAAGAATGGATATTGCGGAGACATGGCTTAGCCACAGCCTGGGGGATGTTTCTAGAATGAAATTTTCACTCTACAGCGGAGTGTGCGCTGATATGAAACTTCCTGGCAGATTAAAACTGTGTGCCGGACCGAGACTCGAACTCGGGACCTTTGCCTTTGCCTTTCTGCAGGTTCGCAGGAGAGCTTCTGTGAAGTTTGGAAGGTAGGAGACGAGGTACTGGCTGAATTAAAGCTGTGAGGATGGGCCGCAAGTCGTGCTTGAGTAGCTCAGTCGGTAGAGCGCTTGCCCGCGCAAGGCAAAGGTCCCGAGTTCGAGTCTCGGTCCGGCACACAGTTTCATATCAGCGCACACTCCGCTGTAGAGTGAAAATTTCATTCTAGATCACTCTCTTGTCGTTCACTGAAGTAACGTGCATTGCACTTGGTCTTCTCACTTAGTTATAAAACTATTTATTGACTAGGGAGATCTGTGCCCCTGTGATTATAGATATAAGTTACAATCTTGGGCTATTCGGACGTGATAAGCAGTAAAATTTCATTAAAAGTCGATAATTAGGGAATTCTCATATGTTTAGACAAAGGTTTTTATTCTACGCCACAATGAATACTGCAGTTCCCTCCGCCCTGTATTAGGAATAGTTGGCCAAGGTTGTTGATTTATTTGCTGACGTCACCCAGTTTGTTGCTTTGCTTCATCAGTAGGGAATTAGACTATCTGTATAGTAAAACACGTGTCGCTACCTCCGGCTGCATTGAGAAAGCGGATCCGCATCACGGCTACCGCAACGATGTGACAACAGCCTTTTCGCCGCTTAGTGCACGTAATTGAATTCTGGTGGGTTCGCAGGGAGAAAAACCCGCTGACGCTCGGGCAAGATTAAGCGCGTCCAGTAATTAGGCCCGCTTAAAAGCGATGCGGCGTGTCCGCCAAATTGAGACCGCGAGCGTGGAAACGTGTATCCACAGCGTCAAACGGAACGCGACGGGGTAATTCCGCGCTCGTTAATTGAAATGAGCTTCAAAAGCCATTTCGAGCGTCGCATTCATTTTTGTCAGGGGTACGGAGCGGCACGAATTAATTTAAAATTAAATTGCTTGTTTATAATATGTTTACTGAACAGGATGACGGGGGTTGGCAGAGTCACTAATCGTAGTGCACCTATGGCCTGCAGGCGCAGTGTCCGGCTGCGCCACCTGGACGGTCCTCCGAGTGTCCACTGTGCGCATTGCATGCTGCATGCGTCGCTTCCAGTTGTTCACGACCAGTCGCCATGGACACATTAAGCTCAGTTTTTTGAGATTCATCGGTCTTCCGATTGGTCTGGTGCGGCCCACCACGAATGCTTCTCCCTCTTCAATTCAGAGTTGCATTTGCAACCAACATCCTCGATCATTTGTTTTACGTATTCCTAACTCTGTCTTCCTCTACAATTTTTGTTCTAAGTTTCCTATAGCACCATGGAAGTTATTCCCTGGTGTCTCACCACATTAGACATAATCTAATTAATAATGATGATAGTAAAATATTAATACAAATGTGATGGAATCTTTAAAAATCGCCTTCATCTTGTCAGTGTTTTCCAGATGTCTTTTCTTCCACGATTCTGAGGGGAACTTTCTCATCTCTTATCTCACCAGTTCATCTTATTTTCAACATCCTTCTATAGTTACGATGGTGCATAGTCACCTACTATTTCTGTCAACTAGCCGTAGTCTGCTGCAGCACTGTTCGCCTTCAAATAGTCAAAATAAATTATCGTCCTTTATCTATGGGGTCTCTATTTGGTTTCGGCTCATTACAGGCATGATGCGGCATTGTTGTGCGCTGATTTCAGTGTGTCAAGACTGAAATGTACCTGCAGAGAAACAAAAAAATTATCACCTAAATTTATTTTTTCGGGATCATAATAAGAAATTTCAAATATCCTCGCACATAACTGATCTGCGTCAGTGTGTGGGTACACATTCTATAGGACTAGGAGGTCAACTGACCCGAGTCAAAAGACATGTTTTTTCAATATAGTTAATGTTCAGAAGTTTATTACAGGTCATCAGACAGTTTCAGCGTCATACAGAACAGGCTTAACAAAGATCAGGTTCCTATAATATTCTACAGAGACTGCACCAATGAAACTGCTCCCTTCTAGCAGCAATTTACCTATTATCTCAGGAAGAACGACGGTTACCAAGAGATTGAGAAAAAAGTTCATTCCCATTTCCATCTTCAAGTGGGAACGTCGGACAGCACATAAATATAGGCCTATTTCGTTTCCAATCTGTTGCAGAATTATGGAAAATGTATTTCGCTAACGCATTATTAAATATTTAGAAAACGAGAATCCGTCACATTTGCATCAATATGAATTCCACAAACGGAGATCTTGTGAAACTCGGCTGGCATACAGATAAGAGTTGCCCCAGGCTGATTCCGCGTTCTTTTACTTCCGAAGCATAGTCGACACAGTTCCACAATGTTATTTATTTACTTACCGATTATTGGACCAGATTTGTGTCAACCTTCTGGACTTACTAGCACACGGATCAAAATAAGATGCTCTGAACTGGACGAAACTGAAAGACGAAAAGGCAATTTCGTCTTACCCCAATGAACTGCAATGAAAGAGGGATGTTAGGATTTCAGTAATTTTAAACGTGGGAAAGACCGTGAATGTGTTGGGAAGGACAGATATTGCCAATCAGTAGGTTGCAACGTCAGATGAGTGTAGCGAATACTGGAGGTTCAATGGTCGGAGCAGGGTCTATCAGTTGATTGTGAACTTGGAGAAATATATTGTATGTGAAGAGGCGAAAAGATTCACTGCTGTTGGACTAAACAATTGGCGATAAACTACTGGACAGAGTAACTTCCGGGGCGGCTGAAGTGAAATAACTACACAAAACTAATTATAGGAATGCCTGTATTGTATGGGTAGTGTCCCTGATTAGTAATCAAATTGTCACGTGTCCGTCACTTCTATAACTTTCAATAAAAATCATCAGCGATGATCGCCGAAGGTTCCTGGTGCCAACGGCCTTGTAAAGTGGGCAGAGGAGCGGAGAGAGAGTTCAGGGCACTCTCTTGCCCTTGCGAAAGGACAGCGCTCCAAAACGGCAGTAGAATCATCAATGATCAATGGCATGAGGATTTTCTTTCAGTCAGCAGTCTTCTGACTGGTTTTATCGACCCGCCGCAAATTCCTCTAATGTGTGAGCCTTTTCATCTTAAGATAGCACTTTCAATATACGACCTCAATTAATTGCTGGATGCTTTCAATCTCTGTTTTTACCTTCTGCAGCTTCTTCTAGTACTATAGAAGTTATTCCGTGATGACTTATCACATGTCCTACCATCCTGTCCATTCTCTTTGTCAGTATTTCCCATATATTCCATTCCTCGCTGATTCTACAGAGAACCTGCTCATTCTTTACTTTGTCAGTCTACCTAGTTTTTAGCATTCTCCTACATCAAAGCTTCGCAAATGCTTCGATTCTCTTCTTTTCCCCTTTTCCCACAGTCCATGTTTCACTACCATACAGTGCTGTGCGCCAGACGTAGAATCTTAGAAATTTCCTCTTCAAATTAAGGCCTATGTTTGATATTAGGCCGGCCGGTGTGGACGAGCGGTTCTAGGCGCTTCAGTCTGGAACCGCGGGACCGCTACGGTCGCAGATTCGAATCCTGCCTCGGGCATGGATGTGTGTGATGTCCTTAGGTTAGTTAGGTTTAAGTAGTTCTAAGTTCTAGGGGACTGATGACCTTAGATGTTAAGTCCCATATTGCTCAGAGCCATTTTTTGATATTAGTAAACTTCTCTTGGACAGGAACTCTCTTTTTGCCAGTGCTAATCTGCCTTCCATGTCCTCCTTGCTCAGTCCGTTGTGGGCTGTTTTTGCTATCTAGGTAGCAGCCTTCCTTGAGTTCATTTACCTTGTGATCACTATTCTCGATGTTAAATTTCTTGGTACGTTTCTGCTACTTCTCATTACTTTATTGGTCTTTCTTCGATGTACTCTTAACCCATACTCTGTACTCATTAGACAGTTCATTACAATTACCGAGTCCTGTAATTCTTCTTCACTTTGACAGAACATAGCAATGTCACCAGAGAATCATATCATTGATATTCTTTCCCTTTGAATTTTAATCCCACCGTTGAAACACTCTTTTATTTCCGTCAGTGCCTTTTCCATATGTACACTGAACAGAGCACTTGTTCTTGGTCTTCCACTCATATCCTTCCCTATTGGTTCTAGCATGTGATGTCACCGCCAGACACCACACTTGCTAGGTGGTAGCCTTTAAATCGGCTGCGGTCCGTTAGTATACGTCGGACCCGCGTGTCGCCACTATCGGTGATTGCAGACCGACCGCCGCCACACGGCAGGTCTAGTCTAGAGAGACTTCCTAGCACTCGACCCCAGTTGTACAGCCGACTTTGCTAGCGATGGTTCACTACCTACATACGCTCTCATTTCGCGAGACGACAGTTTAGCATAGCCTTCAGCTACGTCATTTGCTACGACCTAGCGAGGCGCCATATTCAGTTACTATATGTCTTCTGAACAGATAAGATTGTGAATCATGTACCGTCAAGAGCGACGTTCATCATTAATGGATTAAAGTTAAGTACTAAACTAATTACGTCCGCTTTCTGAATACTCATTCCTTGTCCTGTTCCAGACCTCACGCCAGCCTGCGTGAGCTAAAACGCCTGCATTTCGGCCTCCTCTAGTAACACGGTGTTGGCTCTTCTGCCAACCCCACATAGCACATACTGTGTATTACTCGCTTTTCTTTATAACTCACCCCTCTTTTCCTCACAATACCGAACGTTTTATATTGACGAACGCTTTTTCCAGGTCGACAAATCCTGTGAACGAGCCTTCATTTTTTTTAGTCTTGCTTCCATTATCAAGCGAAAGGACAGAGTTGCCTCCCTGGTACATTTAACTTTCCTAAAACCAAACTGATCGTCATCTAACACATCCACAGTTTTCTTTCCCATTTTTTGTATACTGTTCTTGTCAGCAACTTGAAAACATGAGCTATTAATCTCATTGTGCGATAATTCTCGCTCTTACAACCTTCGGGATTGAGTGGATGACGTTTTTCGGAAAGTCAGGTTGGTATATCACCAGCCTCATACATTCTACCCACCAACGTAGTTATTTTGTTGCCACTTCACCCTATGACCAGAAATTCTGTTGGAATATTATCAATCCCTTCTGCCTTATTTGTTCTTAAATCTACCAAAGATCTCTTAAAGTCCTATTCTAGTACAGTATCCCCTATCTCTTATAAATCGATTCCTGTTTCTTCTAACACATCAGACAAATCTTCCCCCTCATAGAGATCTTCAATGTACTCCTTTCACCTATCTGCTCCCCCTCTGTGCTTAAGGGGAATTGTAACGCCCTATCCTGACAATGTTAAATGTAATGACTTGGATTCTCTGTATTTCAGGAACCACTGTAGCTATTGACATGAAACTTTTACGGGACATTAAACTCTATGTTCTGAGTCTTGCATTTCAGCCACTGCTTTCGGAAATACAATTATTTAATTACACTGTTAAATTTTTAATTATACATAACATTATGTTCTTCTTTTAGTTTCGTAGACTCAGGATATTCATGTTATTACTTGCTGAAAATCTGAATACTCTACCCGAAGTGGTTTCTGAGATTTAGGGAAAAATGCAACCGAAAAAATAAATTTTCAGGAACGGCTTCTCAAGTTTCCAAAGACTGTAACTCAATATATGGTTATTTTTAATTTTTAGTTACTCAGAAGCACCCTGCACCATACTGTACACCATCCTCTTGATCTTTTTCCAAGTTTTTTCTCCTTTTCTTCTCTCCGGACTCCTCAGTGGCCAACTGTGCTGCATACTCTGCTTTATCAATGCGAACCCTATCCATCCGTTCATGTCCTCTGATGCAGTTTACACCAGGCTTAATTCCCATATGCTGTAGCATTTTCACTCTACCGATGTTGCCATCATTAAGAAGCAATAACAGCGTCACTGACCCCCATTTTAGTGTCTTCATTCCAACAAAAACATTCTTTGGTAAGCGAGAGCATATAAGATTATTGAACGACTCATTGGAATTTTGAGTCTGACCATGCAGACATTTCTTCAGTAATTCAGGATTTGCCAGGTCTCTGTAAATATTGTAGGTTTTATGATATCAGTGACTACTGATGGGATGGAATGTTTATAGCTGTATGAACTGTTTGAGTACTGGGCATTGCGGTAATTGCACCATGAATCAGGTCCAACGTGACAAAGGTGGTGTACTGGTTTTTCATCAGTTGACAGTCAGTGGAAGAAGGTAGCCCGTACTTCCTGCTTCATTTTCAAGAAATCCTCAGTATTATTTCTAAAGGCCTTCCCGTAATATTGCTCTAGTTCATCAATCATTTTGTCTGTCATCCTGCCTCTTATGGTTTTACAATCAGTAAGTTTCTTGTCTCTCAAACTTTGATTCAACTTTCTCAACCTGGTGCCCATCCTCTTCTGGACATGACCTTTATAACACAGCAATATGCAGCCTTCTATATAAAAAACTAGCGATTTTATTAGATCTTGATGTAATGCAAGTCAAAATTTTATCATTTTGAACCGGTGTAGATTATATTTAAAAAAAATAAAATAAAGTGCTTCACATGTGAGTTTATAAATGATATACAGGGTGTACATAAAGTCCAGAAACACTTTCACTTATTTAATGCACAAGAACAAAACATTGTACAGATGTCATAGATATTGCATTTTGAAGAGAAACATTCGATATGCGAACCATGAGTGACCTGGCAGACTCCTTATGAATGTATCTTTTACGCACTCCACATTCACTTCACTCACACTGGGATGTCTGTTTCTCTTTGCCGGGCACAAGCAACCCGTCGTAACGAATTTGTTGTGCCAGTTATAAATGGCCTCCCCTGTTGGTGGCTTCTTACCGTAATTGGTTCTAAACAACTGTTGAACAGCTGTATCACATTTGTTTTTGTGGAACTGCAACACACAGAAAGCTCGCTCCACACCTGAACTCGCCATGTTAGCGACTAGTGCTGACTGTCGGCAAATTACCAAACTAAGCTGTGGCGGTATACTTGAAAAAAAACTTTCAGGGGTTCTCTTCAAATTGACATATGTGTGGTATCTGTACAATGTTTGGTTTTTGTGCAATAAATAAATGAAAGTGTTCCCGGACTTTATGTATACCTTTTATGTATCATTTTATTCGGAAAATTGCAAATTTTGTAATGACATAAAAATCCGAAAATATGAAAAATCCTTTCTAAATCCCGTTAACTGTGGAATTCCCATTGCACTCTTAATGTTACCACCCTTGCTTTTAATTTTACCGAAATTTGTTTTGACTTTTCTACATGCTGAGTCAGTCCTTCCGACAATTATTTCTTTTTCGATGTATTGACATTTCTCATGTAGCCATGAACCATGGACCTTGCCGTTGGTGGGGAGGCTTGCGTGCCTCAGCGATACAGATAGCCGTACCGTAGGTACAACCACAACGGAGGGTTATCTGTTGAGAGGCCAGACAAACGTGTGGTTCCGGAAGAGGGGCAGCAGCCTTTTCAGTAGTTGCAAGGGCAACAGTCTGGATGATTTACTGATCTGGCCTTGTAACAATAACCAAAACGGCCTTGCTGTGCTGGTACTGCGAACGGCTGAAAGCAAGGGGAAACTACGGCCGTAATTTTTCCCGAGGGCATGCAGCTTTACTGTATGATTAAATGATGATGGCGTCGTCTTGGGTAAAATATTCCGGAGGTAAAATAGTCCCCCATTCGGATCTCCGGGCGGGGACTACTCAAGAGGATGTCGTTATCAGGAGAAAGAAAACTGGCGTTCTACGGATCGGAGCGTGGAATGTCAGATCCCTTAATCGGGCAGGTAGGTTAGAAAATTTAAAAATGGAAATGGATAGGTTAAAGTTAGATATAGTGGGAATTAGTGAAGTTCGGTGGCAGGAGGAACAAGACTTCTGGTCAGGTGACTACAGGGTTATCAACACAAAGTCAAATAGGGGTAATGCAGGAGTAGGTTTAATAATGAATAGGAAAATAGGAATGCGGGTAAGCTACTACAAACAGCATAGTGAACGCATTATTGTGGCCAAGATAGATACGAAGCCCACACCTACTACAGTAGTACAAGTTTGTATGCCAACTAGCTCTGCAGATGACGAAGAAATTAAAGAAATGTATGATGAAATAAAAGAAATTATTCAGATAGTGAAGGGAGACGAAAATTTAATAGTCATGGGTGACTGGAATTCGAGTGTAGGAAATGGGAGAGAAGGAAACGTAGTAGGTGAATATGGATTGGGGCTAAGAGGAAGCCGCCTGGTAGAATTTTGCACATAGCACAACTTAATCATAGCTAACACTTGGTTTAAGAATCATGATAGAAGGTTGTATACATGGAAGAACCCTGGAGATACTAAAAGGTATCAGATAGATTATATAATGGTAAGACAGAGATTTAGGAACCAGGTTTTAAATTGTAAGACATTTCCAGGGGCAGATGTGGACTCTGACCACAATCTATTTGTAGTGGACTGACAAGGCAGCCAGTCCACAGTGATGGGTAGCCGAGAGGGCACACGTACACACACGCCGACTGGCGCGAAGTCTGGAACAGGATACGTGATGAATGTGATAAAGAAAAGAACGTAGCTACTAGAACACTTAACTTTTATATCGTCCTTTGGTATACAGCATTCTTGATGATACAAGTGAGACTCTTTAGATTCAAGAAGTAACTAATGGCGCCTTGCTAGGTCGTAGCCATGGACTTAGCTGAAGGCTATTCTAACTGTCTCTCGGCAAATGAGAGAAAGGCTTCGTCAGTGTAGTCGCTAGCAACGTCGTCGTACAACTGGGGAGAGTGCTCGTACGTCTCTCCAGACCTGCCTTGTGGTGGCGCTCGGTCTGCGAACCTGACAGTGGCGACACACGGGTCCGACATGTACTAATGGACCGCGGCCGATTTAAAGCTACCACCTAGCAAGTGTGGTGTCTGGCGGTGACACCACATTCCTCCCCCGCAAATCGGCGAACGGTCGTGTGATAAGGCTTCCGCCCGCCGTGGGGAGGACCCCATGGTGACGTATGTGATGGGGTGGGGAGCCTAACAACAGGCGAGGCCGTGCCACCCGCACCCTGCCATTCGGTCCGAGGGGAGCTAGGAAACGCCTGGAAACCTAGTCCAGGGTGCACGTCAACATGCGGTGTATGCGCCCGAAATGAGACAGGAGGGGCCGAAGGGTCGACCTCCATTGCGTCGGGGGATCCGACGCGCGATGACACAAGCTGGGCCGGAGCGGGCAAGAGTTCCATGGCGGAGGACAGCAGGTCACGGGAAGCGATCGACGGCGCGCGACCCAGGGAGGCGCTGGGCTGCTGCAGGGAAGCGTGCACTGCGGGCGGCGCCGGCGGGAGAACAGGCGGCGGCGGCGGCGGCGGTGGCGGCACGTCGCCATGGGGCAAAATGGAAGGCAGCGTCGGTAACACCTGGGGATGAGGCGAGCCAGTAGATGGGTCCCCAGGGCGCTGACCGGACGGCACCGTCGCTGAAAGCAGACGGGGAGCGGCAGAACCCGGGCGACGACAGAGGCGCAGCTGAGTGAGATGCCGACGCACCTCACCAGAGGCCCCGAAAACCAAATACATCGCGCGGCCGAGGCAGCGAAGAATGCGCCCCGCGAGCCAACGCCGTGAACCGCGAAAGTTGCGAAAGAAGACAACGTCGCCAGGAGCAAAAGCAGGAGTCTGCCGCTGCACAGGAACCTGATGTGGCGGATGCAGCAAAGACATCAAGGTTCGATGAGGATGACCATGGAGCAACTCAGCCGGCGAGCGACCATCGCGGGGCTGAGAGCGAACGAAGACAAAAAGAGCAACAACGCGTCCTCCCGAGAATGCGACCCTTTCAACTTCAACATCTGTGACTTGAAAGTCCGAACCAATCGTTCAGCGGCACCGTTCGACTGAGCCAAAAACGGCGCGGATGTCAGATGTTGAATACCATTGGCCTTGCAGAATGACTGAAATTCTGCGGACATGAATTGTGGGCCATTGTCGGAAACAATAGTCTGTAGTAGACCTTCAATGGAAAAAATAGCAGATAACGCTTGGATGGTGGCAGATGACGTCGTGGAAGACATCCGGACAACAAAAGGAAACTTACTGAAAGAATCGACCACAGCCAACCATCGAGATTTCCAGAAGGGACCAGCAAAATCGATATGTAAGCGTTGCCAAGGGGAAGTGGCTTTTGGCCACGCAAAGAATTTCCGCGGTGGTGCGGATTGTTGTTCGGCACACGCCATGCAAGAAGAGCACATATTCGTAATCGCAGCATCGATTCCGAACCAAGTACAGTGCTGACGAGCAAATTGTTTCGTACGCATGATACCCCAATATCCTTGGTGGAGAAGCTTTAAGACAGAGGACTGTAACGATCGTGGGACCACGACTCTAGGCTGATCATTATCAGAACGCAACAACAAAACACCACATCGTACAAAAAGTCTCTCCTTGTGAGCAAAAAATCGGCGAACCAACGGATCCGTGATCCGCGACTTTGACAAGGGCCATTGCGTAGCAACAAAACGCAAAACAGTAGCAAGGACAGGGTCAGCAGCTGTGGCTGTAGCTACACGACGAAAATCAATCGGAAACGATTCGACCACGTCATCGGTTTCCGAATCAATGAACATGCAAGCAAGTTCGGAAGAATCGAACGCTTTATCCTCAGCAACAGGCAAACGGGACAACGCATCAGCGTTGCCGTGCTTAGCAGTGGACCGATACAAGATATCGTAGCGGTTGGCGACCTCAGCACGCAATGCGTGGGGAACATTGCGCGCCCTGAAAAACTTCGGTTGCGCATTTACTTTCAATGCCAAACGTGCTTCATAGTTCGTAGCGCAACCAAGGCCTGGTGCAAAAATGTCTGCAAATTCTTCACATAGACTAGAAACACTGGCTGAAGGCACAGTCTGATTCACTGATAGTAGCTGATTGACGATAGGCAAGACACACTTGACTTTGCTCAGGAATCATTTGAAACTTCGCCAGCCGTGTGTCACATTAACCGGCCCGCCGGGCCCGCTGCAAGGAACGCTAAACAGCCCTCGCGCTCGCCCGCGCGGCCGCCGCCTGGCTCTCCACGTGTGCCGCGTAGGCAAGCAAATGCAGTGAAATCATGCCCGCGGTGTGCAACTAGACATTCGCGTGACAATTGCCCGTCACGCCAGGCTATTTGCTTTTTCTGTAATAAGAAAGGACATGTTCAGAGTGTTTGCCAGAAAAAGCTCAGATCAGACAATCGCAACCATTCCCGGCCCTTTGCTTCGCGCCGGCATCGAACCAAGGACACTCAGGCTCGTGAACCTTTGCCCATGGACATTCATGTCGTTCCTGCCACTCCGCCCAGTGTTCCTCTCGCTAACAGTGACTGTGTTCGTCCCACAAGATGTGTGCGTCGACGTCGACGGAAATCCCATCCTCGTCGCCAATGTAGTGGACTGACAAGGCAGCCAGTCCAAAGTGACGGGTAGCCGAGAGGGCACACGTACACACACGCCGACTGGCGCGAAGTCTGGAACAGGATACGTGATGAATGTGATAAAGAAAAGAACGTAGCTACTAGAACACTTAACTTTTATATCGTCCTTTGGTATACAGCATTCTTGATGATACAAGTGAGACTCTTTAGATTCATGAAGTAACTAATGGCGCCTTGCTAGGTCGTAGCCATGGACTTAGCTGAAGGCTATTCTAACTGTCTCTCGGCAAATGAGAGAAAGGCTTCGTCAGTGTAGTCGCTAGCAACGTCGTCGTACAACTGGGGCGAGTGCTCATACGTCTCTCGAGACCTGCCTTGTGGTGGCGCTCGGTCTGCGATCCTGACAGTGGCGACACGCGCGTCCAACACGTACTAATGGACCGCGGCCGATTTAAAGCTACCACCTAGCAGGTGTGGTGTCTGGCGGTGACACCACACTATTGGTTATGACCTGTAGATTAAAACTGAAGAAACTGCAAAAAGGTGGGAATTTAAGGAGATGGGACCTGGATAAACTGAAAGAACCAGAGGTTGTACAGAGTTTCAGGGAGAGCATAAGGGAACAATTGACAGGAATGGGGGAAAGAAATACAGTAGAAGAGGAATGGGTAGCTTTGAGTGATGAAGTAATGAAGACAGCAGAGGATCAAATAGGTAAAAAGACGAGGGCTAGTAGAAATCCTTGGGTAACAGAAGAAATATTGAATTTAATTGATGAAAGGAGAAAATATAAAAATGCAGTAAATGAAGCAGGCAAAAAGGAATACAAACGTCTCAAAAATGAGATCGACAGGAAGTGCAAAATGGCTAAGCAGGGATGGCTAGAGGACAAATGTAAGGATGTAGAGGCTTTTCTCACTAGGGGTAAGATAGATACTGCCTACAGGAAAATTAAAGGGACCTTTGGAGATAAGAGAACCACTTGTATGAACATCAAGAGCTCAGATGGAAACCCAGTTCTAAGCAAAGAAGGGAAAGCAGAAAGGTGGAAGGAGTATATAGAGGGTCTATACAAGGGCGATGTACTTGACAATATTATGGAAATGGAAGAGGATGTAAATGAAGATGAAATGGGAGATACGATACTGCGTGAAGAGTTTGACAGAGCACTGAAAGACCTGAGTCGAAACAAGGCCCCCGGAGTAGACAACATTCCATTGGAACTACTGATGGCCTTGGGAGAGACAGTCCTGACAAAACTCTACCATCTGGTGAGCAAGATGTATGAAACAGGTGAAATACCCTCAGACTTCAAGAAGAATATAATAATTCCAATCCCAAAGAAAGCAGGCGTTGACAGATGTGAAAATTACCGAACTATCAGTTTAATACGTCACGGCTGCAAAATACTAACACGAATTCTTTACAGACGATTGGAAAAACTAGTAGAAGCCGGCCTCGGGGAAGATCAGTTTGGATTCCGTAGAAATACTGGAACACGTGAGGCAATACTGACCTTACGACTAACCTTAGAAGAAAGATTAAGGAAAGGCAAACCTACGTGTCTAGCATTTGTAGACTTAGAGAAAGCTTTTGACAATGTTAACTGGAATACTCTCTTTCAAATTCTAAAGGTGGCAGGGGTAAAATACAGGGAGCGAAAGGCTATTTACAATTTGTACAGAAACCAGATGGCAGTTATAAGAGCCGAGGGACATGAAAGGGAAGCAGCGGTTGGGAAGGGAGTAAGACAGGGTTGTAGCCTCTCCCCGATGTTATTCAATCTGTATATTGAGCAAGCAGTAAAGGAAACAAAAGAAAAATTCGGAGTAGGTATTAAAATCCATGGAGAAGAAATAAAAACTTTGAGGTTCGCCGATGACATTGTAATTCTGTCAATGACAGCAAAGGACTTGGAAGAGCAGTTGAACGGAATGGATGGTGTCTTGAAGGGAGGATATAAGACGAACATCAACAAAAGTAAAACGAGGATAATGGAATGTAGTCGAATTAAGTCGGGTGATGTTGAGGGAATTAGATTAGGAAATGAGACACTTAAAGTAGTAAAGGAGTTTTGCTATTTGGGGAGCAAAATAACCGATGATGGTCGAAGTAGAGAGGATATAAAATGTAGACTGGCAATGGCAAGGAAAGCGTTTCTGAAGAAGATAAATTTGTGAACATCGAGTATAGATTTAAGTGTCAGGAAGTCATTTCTGAAAGTATTTGTATGGAGTGTAGCCATGTATGGAAGTGAAACATGGACGGTAAATAGTTTGGACAAGAAGAGAATAGAAGCTTTCGAAATGTGGTGCTACAGAAGAATGCTGAAGATTAGATGGGTAGATCACATTACTAATGAGGAGGTACTGAATAGGATTGGGGAGAAGAGAAGTTTGTGGCACAACTTGACCAGAAGAAGGGATCGGTTGGTAGGACATGTTCTGAGGCATCAAGGGATCACCAAATTAGTATTGGAGGGCAGCGTGGAGGGTAAAAATCGTAGGGGGAGACCAAGAGATGAATACACTAAGCAGATTCAGAAGGATGTAGGTTGCAGTAGGTACTGGGAGATGAAGAAGCTTGCACAGGATAGAGTAGCATGGAGAGCTGCATCAAACCAGTCTCAGGACTGAAGACCACAACAACAACAACAATGTAGCCATTTCGTCTTAGCTTCCCTTCCTTTCCTATTTATTTTATTCCTAAGTGACTTGCATTTCTGCATTCCTGAATTTCTCTGAATATATTTTTACTTCCTTCTTTCATCGATCAACTGAAGTATTTCTTCTGTTACCCATGGTTTCTTCTCAGTTGTCTTCTTTGTACCTATGTTTTTCTTTCCAAACATCTGTAATTGACGTTTTTAGAGATGTGCATTCCTCTTGAACTTCACTGCTCACTGAGCTATTCCTCACTGCTGTATCTACAGCCTTAGAGACCTTCAAGCGCATCTATTCATTCGTTACGTCTTCCGTGTCCCACTTCCTTGTGCACTGATACTTTCTGACTAATCTCTGAAACTTCAGCCTAATTTGCATCACTACTTCATCGCTCCTTGGTACATCTTACAATCCAGTACCTGATTATGAAATCTCTTACTCACCATCATGTATCTAACGGAAGTCTTCCCGTATGTGCCTGCCTTTTCCAAGTATATGTCTTCTTCTTGTAATTCTAGAACACAGTTGTTGCTATTACTAGCTGAAATTTATTGCGGAGTTCAGTTAGTTTCTCTTCTCTCTTATTATTAGTACCAAGCCGACATTCTCTGGTGACCCTTTCTTCTACTTCTTCCTCTATAACAGCATTCCCATCCTCCATGACTATTAGATTTTCGTCTTCCTTTACGTACTGAATTACCCGTTCAGTATCCTCAAATACTTTCTCCATCGCTACATCTTCGGCTTACGACGCCGGTGTGTATACCTGAACTACTGTTGTAGGTGTAGGTTTGCTGTTGATTCTGACGAGAAATAACCTATCACTGGACTATTCACAATAACTCACTCTCCGCCCTACTTTCTTATTCATAACGAATCCTGCTCCCGTTGCTCAATTTTCTGCTGCTATCGATATTACCCTGTACTCATCTGACCAGAAATCCTTGTCTTCTTGCCATTTTACTTCACTGACCCCCACTATATCTAGATCGACACTTAGCATTTCCTCCTTCAGATATTCTAGCTTCCATAACACGTTGAAGCTTCTGACATTCCGCGCCCCTACTCGTAGAACGTTTTTCTTTCTTTGGTTATTCACTCTGTTTCTCATGTCATCTCCTCCTCCTCCGCTGTTCTCTCCCAGTGATCCGAATGAGAGACTAGTCCGGAATCTTTTGCCAATAGAGCGATCATCATGACACTTTTTCCATTATAGGCCACATGTCGCGTGGATGCACATTGTGCATATTTAATGCAATTGTTTCCATTGGCTTCTGCATCCTCATGCCGTTGATCATGGCTGATTATTCCACCTTTAGGGACAGCATCTAACCCAATAGTAACAGAATGCCATGAACGTCTGTTCGTTCCTCCGCCCTGTTTGACAAGGCCGTCGGCTGAATGAAGGTGACTTCCTGTGCTAGAAGTCTTCGGCCGCAATTGCTGATGATTTTTATCCGAATTAACGCTGTTGCAGTGTTCGAACACGCGTCCGAGAAATTGTTTGTTACTAATCAAAGACCCTTCCCTCTTTTTTGTTTACTTTTCTTATGCGCTACTCCCCTTTTTTTGTGCACATACCTCCTATCTAATTAAGGCTAACTTCCAAATAAACTAAAATGTAGCCCAACTTGGCACCTCCACTCTGACTCTATCATAAAAAAGTGAACTATCCTTCTCGGCATTGTCCCTAACTATTTCCAAATATTCTCCCATAGCGATAGGCTTCATAGGTCTAGGAATTAGTTTTTGTTTATTCATTTATATATTTTTATATACATGATTACAATTAATGACGTGTACAAATGAAAATTCTATAAAATAGAATGTTACAAAAAATGCAGTTCAAAAAATAAACTAAAGTAACTTTATATACTACTGGTACTATTTCAGCCAAATTAATCTTTCCCCACTAAATTGTGCAGCTTGATTTTTGTTGTCCACTGCCATTGGCGTTTTCTATCTCCGTCAATAACGTGTAAAAATATTTCCAACAGACTTTCTGTCCTTTGCTAACGCCTCAGTGAATGCAGCATTCGGTGAATTAGCCAGTCTCTTTCCTTTCTCACTGTTTACAGTTCAAGACTTCCTGTCTTCAGCGCGACGCTGCGTGGAACGTCAACCTGGGTCTGACACTGCTCACTTCGGTGGTGGTGGTGGCGGTGGGGGGGGGGGGGGGGGGCGGAGAGGATCAAGCTAGGGTCTTTGTCAGCCACAAACGCCGGACGAAGATATCCACGTGAAGCTATTGTTCATCAGTGTCCAGGAGGCGACAGTCGGGACAAAGTGGATAGTCCATTAATCCGATAGCTGTTGATCCGGTGTCTTGACGCATGATTTTGTTGATGACTTGATACCACATCGCGTGCACGATGTTTAGCAGAAAGTGGTGGTGTATTGTTTTCCACATTCATGGCCTGTTGACACTTGGGTACTAGGTTTCCACCACATTACACTGAACTTCCTGTGGAAGGGTAGTGTAAAAAGTCTTTTGCCTTCTGTGTGCGTTGAGGGGAATCAGAAGTCACACAGTTGTATCCCAGAATGAAGGTCGATACATGGGAGAACTGTGTCACCAAGTGTGCCACTGACACTAGTGGGACGTGAGAAAACGGCATCAGGACCTCCAATAAAAAACCTCTGAGGGAGGTGAGTTGACTGGTCCATCATTTCCGCATATTACTCATATAATGGGCAGCTGCCCAGGCCGAGAAGTTAACCAGTCCCAGCCCTTCATGGCATAGAGGAAGGGCGAGAGTGTCGTAATGTACTTTAAATACGTGTCCTGAGGAGAGTAAATAACCGAAGGTCGCCTGAAGCCTGTGATCTGTCACTGCCGTTACGGGGAGGACCTGTGCCACGTGACTGTGATTCGACATGACGAAATTGTTCAGGTATTCCACACGTTGCAGCTGGTTCAAGTACTAGAGCAGGTTCTGTCGCAGCACCACGCTTACTATCTGTAGCAACCGTCGATTTATCGCAGGGGCCGTTTTTGCCCATCCTTCATAAATGTGACTCCGTAGTAGCTCAGTTCAATAACTAATGGGAGAGAGGCGACAGTGGCTGGCGCGATACCGCGCCCGATATCCAGCGCCGCCGACTTGGTGAAGTTCAGAAGACTACCCGCAGCCATACCTCTTGGTCCAGTTTAGTACGCTGCGGACTTCACCGCTGGTATGAACCAGTATAGCGGGAGGTGATGTCTGACAGGGTGTCAGATAGCCTGTGTTTGGGACATCGGAGGATTGGCTCGAGCGTGGTTGCATAAAGGTAGGCAGCCTTCTCGTAGAGACCTCTTAATGGGTATTGGTCCACCGTCCATCTGTTGCCCAGGACCTGCCTCCTGATGGAAGGCATCACATGGTGTCGATGAGCCTCGAGGGAAATCCCATATGGTGCATCTTCTGTAGGAGGAAGTTACGCTGCAGTCTATCGAAGTCCTAATTGAAATCGATGGAGACGATCGCCAGTCTCAAGCGGCACGCCAAAGCGATCGCCATTAAGTCACTCAAGTCACTGGTGGCCATTTGTATGTTGCATCTCCCACTGTGACGTCTGTTCTGAGGCTATTATCATTGACAACGTTTGCTTTATGCGGCCTTCGAAAAGCCTGGTGAAGATCTTGAAGTCGGAATTCAACATTGTAAGTCGCCGATAGTCACTAATCGACTGCCCTTCAGCTGGCTTCTGTAACAACAACAGCATGAGAAATCCTTCGACTAAGGCAATACTGTGCTGACCAGGGACACGAGTTTTCAGAAAATTCTATCCCAGTGGGGCAATATGATGTCACAGAAGGTCTCATTCTAACATTCTGCGTGGTGTCTGTTTGTTCTAAGTCGTGTCTCCCTACCACTTTCGCGCAACGACGCTCTGAGCGTGTTTGTTAGGGAATTGACTAGTTTGAACCTGGGACCTGTTGCTGGTAAGGACACGCCAGACCACACATGACATGTAGAGTTCAGAAGAGTTCAGTGAGACTAGCGATGATATAACCAAATACCTAATGATTTCAGCATCAGCTCCACTGCACTCCCTGTAAAAAAATCTTAATACTAACTAAATTTAATGGAAGGGGTTCAAGGCTTTCCTATTTTTAGTTAGCTGGTAAAATAACGTCGAGAAAGCAGTTAAGTTTACCATTGGAAATTTTATTCTACTCACAAAACATTGTTTATAAATTGCTCTATTGATAAAAGGAAATATTTTAATACAGGATGATAAAAACCAACTTCGTTCAACAAAAATGTGAACGAATATTCCCTGAATGGGTTTCCAAGTTCTACAATGGATCGAAGTATGACCTATGCCATATCACATCTATAATCTAGATTTAAGTTAAGTTTCATAAAAGAGACAACTATCAAAATGGTCTACAGTGACCCTCAATTATCTTTAATTACTTATCTAACTTCTCGTAAATTACAGTGGCTGATGTGGCTTCTCAATAATTATATAACAGAAAAATCATCGCGTTTCAGATTTTAACTTCACGTAGCAAATGTGAATACCATGAGATTTAACTGACGATCGACACTAGCATTACGTTAAAAAGGGGTTGTAACAGATGAGACTTCTGCAGTTCTGAGTGAAGCCTTATGCGCTCAAAAATGCGGCATCGCCTGCGTTCATTACCTTGTCGGTGTTCGTCAGGGGGCGGCGGGCGGCACAGCTCCACGCACCTCGCCATCTCTGAAGCAGCTCTCTCCTAACTTCTCCTTACTACAATTTACCGAAGTTGGTTAAAAAAAAACTATCTGGCAGTGTTTTCATCTGAGCAATCAGGGTCTCAATGTTAACCTTAAGCTCCGCCTACAAAAATTCTGTCAATCCAATGAGAAACGTTATAGTTTTCGTGGTGGGGCAATGTTTTTAACGTTTGCAACGTAACAGAGACGCGAAAAAGTCTCACGCTAAAACTTGCAGCAGGTGTGGCCCTTTTAGTGTTATTGTAAGATCTATACTGTTCTTCTGGAGGGCTCTAGCTTTTAACATGGGCTGGGGAAGGTGGTCCTGGCGGTTGGCTGGCGACGTGGGTGTCCGTCCCTTATCGTAGGGCCTTCTAGCTTAACAAGGTTCTGCTCTCGACTTCTCGTTTCTCCCCTCGGAACTGCGTCTGTCTCACAGTGGGAAGGTATGACATGCATTTAGGCATTCTTATGTTAGTCTGTGGTATTCCATTTGCTCACTCGTTACTCGTATTACTTTGATTTATTTAATGTCACGATTTATTCGGAGATATGTGACATACTGCTGGATTTGCTTATCATGTCAGGGTTTTCATGGAAGGTGTTGGATTTGCCTGACACCTTACATGATGAAACTCGACTGGTAATACGTTGGACCCTGGAGACTTATTGACCTCCCCTTTGTCCAAGGCGTCTCCTACGTCCTCAGACGAGACTTTCTCCATTATTGCCATCTCTGTAGCCGTGTCGATAGAGCGTGTCTCCTGTTGTGATGATACCGCAGTGGCCTCGTCATCTACTGTTATTTCGTGGTAAAGATGACGAAATTTATCTTGCACGCCTTTCACTACGGTTGCTTGGATCGTACAGGAGGGACAGTCTCAAATCGTAAGGCGTGTAATGACTGTCAATGTCTTCGGCATGTATTAGCCACCATTTGGTGCACGGTGAGGACCTCTTCGGCCATCGGTTGTGTCGTCGCTAGTGGACTATGGCGCCTTCTAATTGCCGCTTTGTCAACAATAGGATGCGAACCATGTCTGTCTGGCGATGGGGATGGAGTGTCGAGGTCCATGAGCGCTGCATAGTAAAATTCCAGGGTCTGCCGGTGCCATGCAGCTGTGCTCTTGCCAAACTGCTCAAGTGTCTTGCGGACTGCGCAGAGGAGCCATCACGCCAAAGTTGTGTGGCATCGTGAGTGACGTCGTTTACAGCTGGCCCACATTGCGGCAAATTGCAGACGATTGTCTGGGTCCTGGACGTGTGTTAGATTCGTCTTCCAAAGACTGTTACTATGACATACAAGTTGGGGATGAAGATGCGTCATCGTCCGGGGTAGCCGCGCCGTTTCAGGCGTCTTGTCACGGTTCGCGCACCTTCCCCCGTCGGAGGTTCGAGTCCTCCCTCGGGGATGGGTGTGTGTGTTGTCCTTATCTTAAGTTATTTTAAGTTAAATTAAGTGGTGCGTAAGCTTAGGGACCGATGACCTCATCAGTTTGGTCCCATAAGATCTTACGAGAAATTCTCGAATTTTCGAAGATCCGTCGTACAGATGTAGGCACTGTGATCAGAGAAGGCTAGAGACTATCGTTCGGCGGCCAGAACTCCGTGTGTAAGACATTGTGACACATGTATGTGATCCAGTGGGTTCGCCCAAAGACTAGTAACATGAATGTCCCTGGAGCTGCTGGTGTGTATATTTTCCCACGTGTCACACAAGTGAAGATCGTTAATCAAGATACCCAGTTCTGCACAGGGTGTCTAGCGGAAATTTGTCCTTGGGATGAATGACGCAATTAAAATCGCCGGCGAAGGCACTGTTTTCGTACCGTACTAGGAAAAAAGGGGGGAGGGGCTGTCAGCGGAGTAGGGCCCGGCCCAGACATGACGTTTGGTGGTGCCCGACGGTGCATAAACATCCATGAATCGGGAGTTGAGTATCGTGACTGTTAGTCCTCATGCTCAGGAGAGATACGTGATGTCGGTGGCTTCGATATTGCCACGCACTGAAATTACTCCGCTGGTGTCTGTGGGACCGCCAGGCGCCACGTACTTTGCAAAACAATAAAATTTCGGGAGTGTGTGCGTTCACACTTCTTGGAGGTATGCAGAGTCGGCACCTGTGTTTCGTAATGTTTCTTTCAGGAGCTGAATATTGGCAGGAGAGCTATGATAATCATTGTGGCCAGGCGGTAAGCCTGGCGGTGGGATGGATGGGCTGGTTTATGTATGGTAATGATTGAGAGAAGCGGACGTCGAGAATGACATCGCACATCACTGACCGCGGCTCTCGCGGTGTTGTTCAGAGATCAGCGAGCCCCGGATCTGGATCCCGTACAGTCTCTATTCCCTCGGAGCACGATTAGGGCCGGAAATCTGTTAATGTTCTACAAGATCGTCGTGGTTGATGGGAATGGACCGAGTGGCTTCCCAGCCTCCACTGGAACCTTCGCGCCATTCGTTCAGCCTCACGGTCGGCGCCCTGCAGGATCAGTTCTTCTTAACTCCCGCGAATGGGAGCTGCCGCGTTCAGACACCGTCCTATGGTATCGCTTTCGGCGTTTTGATGAATGCTGCTTCCGTGAGTGGTCTTCCGTGTCGGACGATGGCACTGACTCGCACCTCGTCGGTACAAAGCCTTCTGTTGATATGATGTCTGCAGTGTTCCGTGATATCGATGGCGTTGCATCGAGTTCTGCCATTGGCCAGGTTGACTGGTCGCCATGTGTCAGTCTGCAGAGGGTCGATCCGGTACTGCAACGTCGCTGTGCCGCTGGTCGTCGTAAATAACTATGGCCCGGCAGCCTGCTATTTGGACGTATGAAGATACATTTCTTCGGAGTTCAATACGCACGTGGCCTATTCCGTTGAGGACCTGATACATCTTAAATTGGGTCCATATTTCAGAAACGTGTTCTTGAACTCTACCGTAGGGACAGAGCGCAGCCACGACGTCAACAGCCCGGAGTTCGAAGTGTATTTAGAATATGTGTGTAGTACGCAGTCCCAGTCCGGCGTGGTCAGACGCAACGTTGCTAACATTTCTGTCTGCGTGGCTGAAGCAGAGTCTTCATTTCATGTTTCCAAGAACCCCATTAATAAGTTCCACATACACTATGCGGTCAAAAGTATCCGGACGCCAGGTTGAAAATGAATTAAAAGTTCGTGGCGTCCTCCATTGGTAATGTTGGAATTCAGTATGGTGTTGGCCCACACATAGCCTTGATGACAGCTTCCATTCTCGCAGGCATACGTTCAACCGGGTGCTGGGAGGTTTCTTGGGGAATGGCAGCCCATTCTTCACGGAGTGCTGCACTGAGAAGAGGCACGAAGACGGAGTTCCAAAACATCCCAAAGGTGTTCTGCGCAGGCCAGTCAATTACAGGGGTGTTATTGTCGTGTAGCCACTGCGCCACGGGCCGCGCATTATGAACAGGTGTTCGATCGTATCGAAAGATGCAGTAGCCATCCCCGAATTGCTCTTCAACAGTGGGAAGCAATAAGGTGCTCAAAACATCGATGTAGGCCTGTGCTGTAACGCAAACCAACAAGGAGTGCAACCCCCTCCATGAAAAATACGGTCACACCGTGACACCGCCGACTCCGAATTTTACTATTGGGACTACACACGCTGGTCGATGACGTTCACCGGGCATTCGCTATACCCACACTACCCACACCCTGCCATCGTATCGCCACATTGTTTACCGTGATTGGTCACTCCACACAACTTTTTTCCATCTGTTCAATCGTCCAATGTTCACGCTCCTTACACCAAGCAAGGCATCGTTTGACGTTTTCCGGCGTGATGTGTGGGTTATGAGTAGCAGCTCGACCATGAAATCCAAGTTTTCTCACCTCCCGCCTAACTGTCATAGTGCTTGCAGTGGATCCTAATGCAGTTTGGAATTCCTGGGTGATGGTCTGGATAGATGTCTGCCTATTACACAGTACGACCCTCTTCAACCGTCGGCGGTCTCTGTCGGTCAACAGACAAGGTCGGCCTGTACGCTTTTGTGCTGCACGTATCCCTTCACGTTTCCATTTCACTATCACATCCGTAACAGCGGACCTACGGATGTTTAGGAGTGTGGAAATCTCGCGTACATACATATGATACAAGTGACACCCAATCATCTGACCGTGAGTTCCGCCGAGCGCCCCATTCTGCTGTCTCACGATGTCTAATGACTACTGAGGTCGCTGATATGGTGTTCCTGGCCGTAGGTGGCAGCACAATGCATCTAATATGAAAAACGTATGTTTTTGGGGTGTCCGTATACTTTTGATCACCTAGAGTATGTCTTGTTACTTACGATAAAAAAGGGGACGCCGACGATGTTGGCAGTCGGGATCTTGGTCTCCTCCTTTAAAAAGCGCTCGGCATGGCGATACCGTACCTTATAGTTACTGTTAGTGTAGTTGCTCGTCTAAACAGTAGTCCATACGAGCAAACTAGTTTCGTTTTTACCTGCGGTTTTTCGTACTTTAGGTACGTGGGCTATGCACGGCTATGGTTAAAAAGAACAACGCTATGCGAGCTGCGCACGTGTGATTTCATACCCTCCAGGTCACTGGCTGCAAATAGTACTCCATATCTCTGATACTGCAGTCAGATAGTGTATGCAACTGGCTACAATTGCGCGTTAATAAAGCATACAGAAATACAAAATTAAAATTAAACGGATAATTTAGTAGGAAGGGTTCTCCTCTAACGTCTATAATTGATGTGGGCGATCTAGAATTATATTCAATAATGTTTATTCAAGAAAAGACATCTGAAATGAACGGGGAGTGGTCCAACTATATTCAGTTAAAAAGCAGACAGAAATTACCCTCGTCAAATGCAGTAAATTTATGTTCAGAGCGTTATGAGAATGGTATCAATACCTTCATACTAAATAGTCGTCAAAAGATACACGAAAACTAAGCCCATTTCGTGATCACAATAAACAAAATATCCAGCGCCTCAAAATAGTTTAGATCTCATCATGATGATTTAAGAATTATCAGACGCGATATAAAGAACAGTAATTCATCATCTGTCTATCCTCAGTTCCGTAATACAAGCCGAGAAAGTTAGAGACATACTTGGAGCATATTCAGACCTCTTGAAATACAAAGTCCCTTCAGAAGTTGAAGTATGGTGGTGGCCGTTCGTCAACCAGAAACAAATACCCACACAATCGAATAGCGCACGTTACCACAGGCGGGTTTGTCTTCTTCCAGTACTCGACTCAAAGTCCTCAGAACCGCTCCAATGAGATCTTCACTCGCAAAATCCCAGCCTCCACTTGACTCCAGCAGTGTTCCGCTAATGCCTGCTTTTCAATTGACCGAATACCGTCCTCACCGAAAATACATCGTTCTTGCGTACTAAAGAAATGATTTGACCTATCTTCACCACTTCCCAGACGAACCTAATTTATTACAAGCATATTTAAATAAAACAATGCTATAAATATTGAGTCACACTCAGACCATTCACAGTAATTACAATTAAAGGATTGTCAATAAATGAATAAGGTAGTATTCCTAAACAAGTGCACTCACGTTGAATGACAGTACATTGTACTTAAATATTTTTTAAACACTTATGTATGGCTTCATGTGAGAAGGGTCTCTTAGTTCTCTTTTCAGTTGTGCTAACACAGGCACCTGACTACCTTCAAATTAGCACAGTTTTTCAATAGCATTTGTAGTTAACATTTGAATAAAATTACTGTTTGTTAAATAAATACACAAGTATAGCAAAATATGAGGTACTGATACTGTGTTTATGTACTGTGTAAATGTGGAGAATGCGATGTTCTGACAAACATTTGCATAATAAAAAAAGATATGAAAGACAGCTGAAGTCAATAAACAAAACAGATACACATACATAGGTTTCCGGAATGCTAGCTATAGTGCAATGATGTCATCTGCCATATTATTTGTTAAAATTGCATGCAGCGACTAAGAGACGTCAGTTCAGAGGCTCATTGTGTAAATGTTTATTCAATACGAAATATTAACTTCTATAGTATTAAAGATGCTGAAATGTCGTTGTGTCATTGGATGCACCTCATTTATCTGAGATCGCCGATGTATTTAGATTTGCATTAGTATTTGATTCTAAATTATTACACGCTCTCAAAGAGCTGTAGGAAGCCATCTTTCAGCTTGTCTGATACTTCGCCATTTCTTGGAGGAAGCAAACAATGCGAGTGTGCTCACGCTGCTAACACAGCATGTCCACTCTGCTCTGCTGCTGAAGCCGGACTGGCGCCTAGACCACGAGTAGTAAGGCAATGGAAACCACTGCGTAAAAGACACCTAATGTGTATCCACAGGACATGAGGTCTATAATCAGTAGTGGCTCGTGCAGAATTTTACTGCTGTGTGACAATGTTACAAAAATACACGCAGTGTATTTCATTATGTCGTATCGGTAGGCGTAATTTAAAATTATTGCAATATTAGCTTTACTTAATGCAGTAAGATCAAGTATCTTATTTGTATGTTTCTGAGTTTTGCTATGCGCTTTCCATTAATGGCCGGCCGGAGTGGCCGAGCGGTTCTAGGCGCTACAGTCTGGAACCGCGCGACCGCTACGGACGCAGGTTCGAGTCCTGCCTCGGGCATGGATGTGTGTGATGTCCTTATGTTAGTTAGGTTTAAGTAGTTCTAAGTTCTAGGGGACTGATGACCTCACAAGTTAAGTCCCACAGTGCTCAGAGCCATTTGAACCATTTTTTTCCATTAATGCATTAATATGTCCTATATATTTCAGCCCCCGCACCGTTTCTGAATGACACATAGATAAAGCAAAAAAGTGCATTTTGAACATCACACGTGCAAGTCCAGCTCTTTTCATATACTTTCATACTGAATTTCCTGGTAATCTATTTTTTTTTCTTTTTTGCCCAATGAAATATGAAATAATAATTAAATCGAAACCCGTAGCTGACGACAGGTGTTGTTGGATGTACATCAATGGGGACAGCTGAAAACGCGTGCCCCTGCCGGCACTCGAACCCGGGGTCTGCTGCTTACATGGCAGACGCTCTATCCATCTGAGCCATCGAGGGCACAGAGGATAGTGCGACTGCAGGAACTTGTCCCTTACAAGGATCCCGTGAGGCCCACACTCCCAACTGTCCACAACCTACTACGAATGTTGATTGTGGACAGTTGGGAGTGTGGGTCTCACGGGAGCCTTGCAAGGGACAAGTTCCTGCAGTCGCACTATCCTCTGTGCCCTCGGTGGTTCACATGGATAGAGCGCCTTCCATGTAAGCAGGAAATGCCCGGTTCGAGTCCCGATTGGGGCTTGCATTTTCAGCTGTCCTCATTGATGTATATCAACAACACCTGTCGGCAGTTAAGGGTTTCGATTTAGTTATCATTTCATTCTAGAGAAGCTGTACGGTCATCAGTGGTATCTGTCCTTTCGGGAACAGTTACTATCTTCATATAAATGAAATATATTAATTTTATATGCGTAAATTGTACTGTTCAAATATATTTAAATTTTGTAATTAATCGTTTACCACTGCGAGGAATAAAATAGGATGAAAACTACGGCAGCAGCAGGACTAGAATTCGAGCCGAAAAATTGCCAGTAGGTGTGCTTGACCACAGGAGTATGGTACCATGGCACCGATATGTCAGCTGCTGTTCAAAAATCCCTCAGTCTACGCTTAAACCGTTATGGAGCGTTTTATGTTTCCCTGAGACGCACTCAAGTGAAATATTCTAGGGACTTGAAACGGGCATCTACCGGCTTCTACTCACTTACGATGAGCCAAATCGGTGAGCCCTGTCCCACGCGCACCTTGTTCGAGTTAAATTTCTAATAGTTCCACCTAGCTCCTTATCTCTCATTTTTTCCTCAAAAGAGTTGTTGGAAAAGAGCCTCTTAGCAGATACTCTTCAGAAAACACTATCATGCTAAAAATTCCTGTATACTCTCATTTTTACCACCTTTTGACTTAGAAGGGTAGTAATCAAAACTGAATTGAATATATTGATTTTACTTATATAAGTTGAACGCTTTAAAAACTCATATATTTAAATTTTATTATTAACAGTTTAACATTGCAAGGAATATAATAAAACGAAATAAACGGATGCTAATAGTGTGAATCAAACCTGAGCCAACAAATTGACAGTCAGTGTACTTGACTTTCTTTACAGTGACCACTTTTGTTTGATTCTAATATTAAAAATATTTATTTACATTTTAAGTGTCCACAGCTCGTGGTCGTGCGGTAGCGTTCTCGCTTCCCGCGCCCGGGTTCCCGGGTTCGATTGCTGGCGGGGTCAGGGATTTTCTCTGCCTCGTGATGACTGGGTGTTGTGTGATCTCCTTAGGTTAGTTAGGTTTGAGTAGTTCTAAGTTCTAGGGGACTGATGACCATAGATGTTAAGTCCCGTTGTGCTCAGAGCAATTTGAACCATTTTAGCCAAACCCAACAGCGACAGATAAAGTGCTTATATTTAGGTGTCTGTGGAATCAAGACCACAAAAATCTACCTTAAGTCTGTGATCAAACATTTCAGAATCTCACAAGATATCTGTTTGGCAACAGCAAATTAAAATCTTTAAAGAAAATCATTAATGGTAAAGCTTAGTCTTTAAATGTGTGTGTCATTATCTGCAAATACAATTCAAAAAGGGGCATCTTTAGGTTGTACACTACTACAAACAAAATATGGACAGGAGGACACCAAATTCATACCAGAATGAACAGAAAAATGTAGGTCACTGGAACTGTTAAGACCTCTTTTAGCGAAATACAGGTTCTTAGTAATAATAGCAATAATAGGTTTAGGAAGCACAAAGACGGATCAAAGCTTACTTCCACACAGTCCCTTACCCACACTTACACTCTCCACTGAAGCAATCAAATTAAATAGAAAAGATTCCCCCGTATTTCGCACATTTACTTGTGTTCTACTTCTCTTAGTAAACAACGCAAGCTTTTTCAGTATCATCTATATCACACTACAAGCCAAGATCTGCATACGTTTTTCAAACTGTGCTACCAGACCCATCCTTAATATACGTTCACAAACGACGTTATTCATACGTTTTCACAGACACTATGCACAGTATTACCAGTCTGAATAACTAAAACACAGAGTAACATTACTTTCTGTTGTACGGTCGCAGTCAGGCTTCATCTAGTGGGTCCGGTGGTTCGTCTGCCCAGGATATAAAATTTTGCTCGTCAGTCTTATCACGCAGCTCCTGATATACCCGTGGCATGTCATTGTCCTTCTTTACCCTTTTATGTTTCTTGTTAGTAGAGACTGATGCGTCAATTTCTCTTCTCAGTTTCTTTGCTGGTTGCTGTATCCGTTTTCAACAAGTCACAGTTGTTGGTTTTGCTTTCGCCAGGAATATTATGAAGACTCTCTAAGTGTGTAAGAGGTTTTGGTAGCTCGTCCATTTTCCACGGATTTTTCCAGCACGGTACCTTCCACCACAAATAAATTCGTCGTCGCATTACTTTTCTCAGTAATTAGAATATATAGTTTTAACATGTTGACAGTCACCGAAGCCTGTAGCCGTCTCCACACCTTCTCTCACTTCCAGACACGCATTCTGATGTTCCTGTTGCCGTACGCTCCCAGTGATAATGATAGCAGTTTTGTCTGTTAATTTACTTCGATCGTTTGCTCTCTATTCCGTTCGCTTGTCATGTGATGGTAGCTTTTCTAATGCTCGCTGCCATCTTCGTATTTTCTTCAACTTGCTTATGCGCCTTCTAGTGTTCCTCACCACGTGTATCATCAGTGACTCCGGTAGCACTTCTGTCGGTTGCGTTATAGCCACACATTTATTGCTATCCGTTCGGTTCTCATGTTGGTTGTAAATGGATTTTGTAACTTCCTCACTCACATTTCTTCCACTGCTACGCCATTATATAGCCACAGTGGGGTCATTCCACTCTGAAAACATTTGCGTATGCCATTACTTCAGGTGGACTTTCCTAAATACGGAACTGTACAGGACGTTACGGTCACAATTTCTTGTCAGGAGTTCAGTGCAATTGCGTATGGAAGATGTTCGGGACTAATTTTCATACACAACATTGGCCCTGTGAGCTCTCACAGTCACATAAGAGGGTATGCGATTTTTTAATTCTACTTCAGCTCTTCTACTGCCATTGAGCTTACCACGCCAAAAGTTTTCTGATCACTCTTCTTTTCTGATAACGTGTACTGCTCTATACAAACTAAGCATTTCTGTTATCTTCTCGAGGGGCACTTCGAAAGGTAAATTATGAGCTCTCACCGTCGCAAGCCAAGACCTGCGAACATTATTTACACTGTGCTAACAAACCCATTATTTTGCTTAAATTTTACGCTACCATTGGTATTCCTGACTATTGCATCACAAAAGCCACTGTTTATACATTTTGCAAGTCCACTATTCGCAGTACTGTGATTACCTCACACTTCCTCATCAAGCAGATTTACATCATTAACCAACCATCTCCAAACAGTGAGAGTGGTTGGCCTTTCGGGTTACATTCAAAACTAAATTTCAAAGTTTCTCTCCTCGAGGAAGGCATGGTACTGTCTCAGTTCAGTTGACACTTCCCCTCGACACAAAAGAAACCCCGCATCAAAGAAGCGCTCCACTGCACACACCTCCAGTGGACATCAGCACTCTTACAACTACTCCTCGAAAAGCCCTCGTACTCTACGCTAAATCAACCGCTCCTTAAAAATTCTTCATAATCTACACTTGTACAAGATTCTACATGATCTCTCAAAGAAAAATTGCGCAGTCGAAAACAGACAGCTCCATCCCTTCACTGAACTGATCGTAGCGCAACTGACCATCATTTCAGCACGCGACAGTACTTTCTAGTTATGGTGGAAAGAACTCAACAGAACATGTTTTCGTCCCTTTTAGTTTCATTTCAGAAGAGACAAGGCGTCCTTTTAAAGCGGTTTACTGCTCTAGACAAATGGCATAATTTAAGTGCTATATTGACAGTGTACTCTAGCACATTAGCACATGATCACCGGCCGCCACTGTAATGCGAACGTATTGCGATTATCTCTCCATGAAAAGACTGTCAATGGGAGACTGACCAAGGGAACGAGATAGAAAAATTAACAAAGGGGTAACACTCTACGAGTCGGAGCATGGAATGTCAGAAATTTTGCACTTAGTAGGAAAGCTCGAAAAATCTGATAAGCGAAATGCAAAGGATAAATCTCGATATAGTGGCCATCACTGAAGTTAAATCGAAAGAAGATAAGAATTTCTGGTCAGACGAATGAACAGCAGCAGAAAATGGTGTAACGGCAGGAGAATTCTTTATGAACAGGACAACAGGGACGAGTGTCAGCTACTGTGAATATTTAAGTAATAGGGTTCTTCTTAACAGTTCCGACTGCAAACCAAAGCTTACAACGACGTAGCTAGAAGAAGATGAAGATATAAAGAAAGTGTTTGAGGATGTTTAATGGGTTATTCAGTATGTAAATGGAGATGTAAATTTAATAATGTTAAGGGATTGGAACAAGGTTGCAGTGGAAGGAGTAGAAGAAACGATAACGGGAGAATACGGTCTAGGTGGTAGAAATTAGAGAGGAGAAAGATTAATTGATTTCCCCACAAATTTAAGATATTAATAGAGACTATTCTACCCAAGAATCACAAGAGGTTTGCTATGAAAATACCTGGAGACATGGGAAGATTCCCGCTGTATTATATCATGGACAGACAGAGATTCCAAAATCAGCCATTGAATTGAAAGGCATACCCAGGAGCTTATACAGACTGAGACCATATTTTAGTAATGGTGATGAGTAGACTGAAGTTAAGATAATCATACGAAAAAATCAGAGTCGAATGAAGAGGAATACTGAAGTACTGGGGAATGATGAGATGTGTTTGAAGCTCGCTAAGGATGTGGATATTGTGATGAGGAATATACTGTCACTTGAAGAGGAGAGCACATGTCGAAACAGGTCAATCACACATTTTGGACACTTAGAGACAGATGTAAGGAAGGCAATTCCGAAGAAAGCTGTGGCTAACAGAAAAGATACTTCAGTTGATCGACGAATGGAGAAAGTACAAAAATGTACATGGAAACGCAGGAAAATTGCAATATAATAACAGAAAAGATACTTCAGTTGATCGACAAATGGAGAAAGTACAAAAATGTACATGGAAAGGCAGGAAAATTGCAATATAAGTCACTTATCAATGAAATAGATAGCAACTGGATGGCAGGCAAAGCGAAATGCATACATGAAAATTGTGAAGAAATCGAAAAAGAACTGATCGTCGTGAGGACCAATTCAGCAGAGAGAAAAGTCAAAACGATCTTCGTTGAAATTAAAAGATAGGGGGTGACCATAAACGCAGAGGAAACAGCGGATAGGTGGAAATAGTACACTGAAGGCCTCTATGAGAGAGAGGATGTATCTGATGGTAGAAGAAGAAACTAGAGTCGATAACGAAAACATAGGCCCGCATCTCGTGGTCGTGCGGTAGCGTTCTCGCTTCCCACGCCCGGGTTCCCGGGTTCGATTCCCGGCGGAGTCAGGGATTTTCTCTGCCTCGTGATGGCTGGGTATTGTGTGCTGTCCTTAGGTTAGTTACGTTTAAGTAGTTCTAAGTTCTAGGGGACTTATGACCACAGCAGTTGAGTCCCATAGTGCTCAGAGCCATTTGAACCATTTGAAAACATAGGGGATTCAGTATTAGTAGCATAAATTATAAGAGCTCCGGAAGACTTGAGGTAAAAAAACGCAGAATGCATACATAAAATTCCATCAAAATTTCTGAGATCGTTTGGAGAAACGACAGCCAAACCACTATTGAAGCTGATGTGTGTAATCTGTTAGACTGCGACGCACCATCAGAATTTCAGGAAAATATCATTCACACAATTCTGAAGACACAAACTAGGGATTAGTGCGAAAACTATCTTACAATCAGCTTATTAGCTCATGCATTCTAGTTGCTGACAAAAATAATATACAGATGAAAGATAAAGAAATTTGAGGATGTGTTGGATGATGATCAGTCTGGCTTTAGGAAAGGCACAGTCACGCGAAAGGCAATTCTGATGGTGTGCTTAATAATGGAAGCAAAACTCAAGAAAAATCAAGATACGCTTTTAGGAATAGTCGATCTAGAAGAAGCCTTAAACTGTCCAAGATATTCTAAATTCTGAGAAAAATAGGAGTAAGCTACAGTGAAAGACGAATGTCAATCAGGCTACAGCTCTCAACTGATACACGTCTAAAGAGCAGCAAGTTTTCCTCATGCAATATTTTTTTAAATTTGATAGATGTTTTTCTGTTTAAGAGGCTTAATCTCGCGTTTTTGTAAGTATAAATTCATAGCGCAGTAGTTGTTCACTGGACTACACAGCTCAATAACACATCAGCGTCCACCGGTGACGCATCTGGAGAGTAGTAAGTTGCATATCTAGGATTCTGTCTGCTTTTATAGTTTACTTCGTCATTTAGTCTTGGTAGGATAGTTAGGATGTGTGCATGCTGTGCGCGGATGCAGGGGGGGCTGGCCACAGTTCGCGAACAGCTGAGTGCACTTTTGGCTACGGTGAATCACCTACAGGCTACCGTCTCAGGGTGTAGCGGTGGTGGAGAATAGGGCGCGTCGCATGGGCCATTGTAGGGATCCCTTTTTGGCCAAGGCCTCTGCTTCTGATGCCCCTCCTAGTGCACCCGACGCGGTGGATCTACCCTCACAGCAGGGTGAGTGCCGGTTGGTAAAGCGTTCGCGTCACTACAGGCGGAGGGCCAGTGTGGAGAATGGTCTCATGGCGTCGCCCATTCACCCTGTGAGTGGAACGGCGGCTGCTCCTTTAGCAGGGTCCGATCGCGCACACGGGGGAAGGGTTTACTAGTCATTTGGAGCTACAACGTTAGGCGCGTTATGGAGCCCCCTAGGCAGATAGCGTTCAGCTTCGGAAACAAAGCCAATGTGCACTGGGTGTGTCTTCCAGGGGGTCACTTCCGAGATGTGGAGGCGGCCTTGCCTGCGGCTATCGAGCATGCAAGGTGTAATAGTCTGGCTCACATTGGCACCGACAACGCATATCGCATTTACATCTACATCTACATCCATACTCCGCAAGCCACCTGACGGTGTGTGGCGGAGGGTACCTTGAGTATCGGTTCTCCCTTCTATTCCAGTCTCGTATTGTTTGTGGAATGAAAGATTGTTGGTATGCCTCTGTGTGGGCTCTAATCTCTCTCATTTTATCCGCATGGTCTCTTCGCGAGATATACGTAGGAGGGAGCAATATATTGCTTGACTCCTCAGTCAAGGTATGTTCTCGAAACTTAAACAAAAGCCGGTACCGAGCTACTTAGCGTCTCTCTTGCAAAGTCTTCCACTGGAGTTTATCTATCATCTCTGTAACGCTTTCGCGATTACCAAATGATCCTGTAACGAAGCGCGCTGCTCTCCGTTGGATCTTCTCTATCTCTTCTATCAACCCTATCTGGTATGGATCCCACACCGGTGAGCAGTATTCAAGGAGTAGGCGAACAAGTGTACTGTAACCTACTTCCTTTGTTTTCGGACTGCATTTCCTTAGGATTCTTCCAATGAATCTCAGTCTGGCATCTGCTTTACCGACGATTAATTTTATATGGTCATTACATTTTAAATCACTCCTAATGCCTACTCCCAGATAATTTATGGAATTAACTGCTTCCACTTGCTGACCTGCTGTATTGTAGCTAAATGATAAAGGATCTTTCTTCCTATAGATCCGCAGCACATTACACTTGTCTACATTGAGAGTCATTTGACATTCCATACACCATGCGTCAATTCGTTGCAGATCCTCCTGCATTTCAGTACAATTTTCCATTGTTACAACATTTCGATATACTACAGATCATCCGCAAAAAGCCTCAGTGAAATGGTTCAAATGGCTCTGAGCATCATGGAACTTAACTTCTGAGGTCATCAATCCCCTAGAACTACTTAAACCTAACTAACCAAACGACATCACACACACCCATGCCCGAGGCAGAACGTAGAACTACTTAAACCTAACTAACCTAAGGACATCACACACACCAATGCCCGAGGATGGATTCGAACCTGCGACCGTAGCGGTCGCGCGGTTCCAGACTGTAGCACCTAGAACCGCTCGGCCACTCCGGCCGGCAGCCTCAGTGAACTTCCGATGTTATCCACAAGGTCATTTATATATATTGTGAATAGCAACGGTCCTACGAGACTCTCCTGTGGCACACCTGAAATCACTCTTACTTCGTAAGACTTCTCTTCATTGAGAATGACATGTTGCGTTCTGTTATGTAGGAACTCTTCAATCCAATCACACAATTGGTCTGATAGTCCATATGCTCTTACTTTGTTCATTAAACGACTGTGGGGAACTGAGGCCCTCGCCAGTTCACACAGGCGGTTGGCGGAGGTGGTGAAGTCTGCTGGCCTCACGTGTGGGGCGGAAGCAGAGCTCGCAATTTGCAGTATCGTTCCCAGGGTTGGTCGGGGTTCTTTGGTTCGCAGCTGAGTGGAGGCTCTCAACCAAAGGCTTCGTCGGCTCTATGATGATCTTGACTGCAATTTCTAGACCAGCTTTAACGTGTGGGATTTGTAGGACTCCCCTTGACAACTCTGGGAGCACTACGCAGAGGAAGCACCTACTCGGGTAGCAGAGTACTTGGGGAGTGCACGTGGTTTCTTAGGCTAGGCGGTAATTTGAGGTGATATGATGAACACTCACTAGTCGATACGCAACAAGGGAAATCAGACGGCGCTCAGAATAAAGACACTTCGACTATCAAAATTTTATCGGCTAACTACGTATTCATAATAAAATTCTTGAATTTACTGCCCTCCAGGAAAGTTCTCATGCTCAAATTATTCTTGAGACCGACAGCTGGATGAAACCAGAAGTGGAAAGTTCTGAGATATTTACTGAGTCGAGATTAGAGGTCTCAGGAGGGGGAGTGTTCATTGGATTTGACACAAATATCGTCTCTGTTGTGGTCGATGTCTTTACGGCTGCCTGGTTATGCTGTGAAAGTTCTAGAGCCATTCAAAGAAACTCTGCAGTCAGTAGCGCGTAAATACCCAGATTATGCAATTTTAGTTTAAGGTGATTTTAACCTACCGAGTATAGACTTGGTGATTAATGGATTCATTGTGGGGGGTACAGACAGATATTCATGCTAAATACTTTTGAACACGTTTTCTGAGAGCTCTCTTGAACAGTTAGCTCGGAATCCCACGCGCAATGGAAATATCTTAAACCTTGTAGATACAAATGGGCCTGACATTATCGACAATGTCAGTACAGAATCGCAGATTAGCGATCATTGTTGTCCTTATAGCTACTATGATTACAAAAAGTACAGAATCGCAGATTAGCGATCATTGTTGTCCTTATAGCTACTATGATTACAAAAGTTAATAAATCAGTCAAGAAGGCTAGGAGAGTGTTTCTGCTAGACAGAGCAGATAAGTGGTTGTTAGCATCTCACTTCAACAGGGAACTGACATCACTTGGTTCCAGTAAGATGGATGTAGAAGAATTATGCGTAAAGTTTAAGCAGACTATAAATCGAGGTCTGGAGGGTTATGTATCTAGTAAGTGTTATGTACCTAGTAAGTGTTATGTACCTAGTAAGTGAATAAAGGGTGGAAAAGATGCATCATGGTTTAATAACGAAGTTCGGAAGATGCTTTGGCTGTTACACTCGCGGTTCTAAAGAGAACGCACAGATAACGACAAGCTAAGTTTAGTACAGACTCGAGCGTCTGTGAAAAGATCTATGCGCGAAGCATACGACAGTTACTACCGTCACATCTTCGCAAAAGACCTGGCAGAAACTTCGAGAAAATTCTGGTCCTATGTAAAGAGGGTCTAAGGCTTCCGTTAGTCCGTTGTTGACCAGTCTGGTGTGGCAGTTGAAGATAACAAAACGATAGACGAAGTTTTAAATTTCACGTTAAAAAATCGTTCACACAGGAGAATCGTGCAAACATGCCGTTATTTGACCACTGAACTGAACTCCCCTATGAACGACGCAGTAATAAGCATCCCCGGCGCAGAGAAACAGCTGAAAGATTTGAAAGCGAATAAATCACCAGTTCTGGATGGAATCCCAGTTCGGTTTTACAAAGAGTACTATACGGCATTGGCTCCTTACCTATCCAACATTTATCTTGAATTTGGCACTCAGTACCAAGTGATTGGAAAAAAGAGCAGATGACTCTAGTATACAAGAAGGATACAAGAACGGACCCTCAAAATGAAATACCAATATGCCTAACTTCTGTTTGGTGCAGAATCCTTGAGCGTATTCTCAGTTCGAATATATTTACTTTCTTGAGACTGAGAAGCCTATGCCCACCAATCAGCATGCTTTTAGAAACCATCGCTTGTGCAAAACTCAGCGTGCACTTTTCTCACATGATATGCTACAATATATGGAATAAGTGCAACAGGCAGATTCCATATTTCTAGATCTTCGAAAAATACAAACATGAAGAAAAGTTTTGCATCACCCCGGTTCCCAGAACTGTGGGTATTGTGTGACAAAATACAGTCCCTTTGACTGTTCACAGATGTCACTAAACCCACCCAAAAATATAAACAATCAAGCATGAGCAACACGTATTAGACAGAGGAGGTCCGACAGCCGATCAGTTCCAATCATTCCACCAGGGAGGAGGTACACTGCTCGTGTTGTCTGTAGTTCAACCATGCCTTACTGCAGTGGATGACCGCTACCTGCTGATTATGGCTCGAAGGAATTGGCAGCCGCGCGGGATTAGCAGAGCGGTCAGGGGCGCTGCAGTCATGGACTGTGCGGCTGGTCCCGGCGTAGGTTCGAGTCCTCCCTCGGGCATGTGTGTGTGTGTTTGTCCTTAGGATAATTTAGATTAAGTAGTGTGTAAGCTTAGGGACTGATGACCTTAGCAGTTAAGTCCCATAAGACTTCACATACATCTGAACATCATCTGAAGGAACTGGCGTGTTAGCTCGTCAAAATCCTGAGCTGTTTGCTGGGCTCAGCCTATAAAGCTTCAGAAGTTCTTAATTGGGGACTGGGGAGAGATCCAGAGACGTTGCTGGCGAAGGTAGGGTTTGGCAAGCACGAAGATAATCAGTAGAATCTCGCCATGTGCGGGTGAGCATTATCTTGCTGAAATGAAAGCACAGGATAGTTTATCATGAAGGGCAATACAAGGGCGTAGAATATCGTCGACGTACCGCTGTGCTGTAAGGGTGCCGCGGATGACAACCAAAGAGGACTTGCTATGAAAATTAATGGCTCCCCAGACTCCTGGTTGTCGAGCCATATGGCGGGCGACAGTCAGATTGGTATCCCATTGGCTTAGAACCTCGCTGACTGGGGTAGATTAGTCGTCAGTAATGACTCCCGCTTCGAAATGAGCCACGATGACCTGGAAATACATGTCTGGGAGCGCTCCAAACATCGGTGGGATACCAATGTTCTTATTTAAAATAAGCGATTGCATGTATCTTGTCCTAGTCCGTATTGATCTCTTTCTGTGTCTGAGACGAGGCAACATGGAAGTTGTAATAAGGTGACGTAAATGATTGGCCTAGATTATACGACCCGACAACCAGGAGTGATGACATGGGACGCCAGCCTTTTTCGTAGCAGGACCCTTCCGGTCGTCAGCCGCGACACCCTTACAGCACAGCGGCACATCGACGACATTGTAGCAACCCCTTCCCACCCCCACCCTCCGCCCCGTTTTGCTGCCCTTTATGACAAGCCATTCTGGGATTACATTTCAGCACGTTAATGCCCAGCCACACCTGGTGAAAAGTTCTAGTACTTGTCTTCGCCCTTGCCAAACCCTACATTGGCAGTTTGTGTAAAGGAAATGTGAATAAGACAGTCACATAAATCTTAGATAAACCTAAACCATTAAAATGAAATGAACCAACCATTAAAGGTAGTTGAACTCTTGACTTCTGGTATACAGAAGTCATAGGTTATAACGATAGTGAAATCCTTTGTATTATGCAGTTTGAGTGATTAGTTCATGAACGCAGCATGGAGGTTACAACTGTAATCATTATAATATGTAAAAATGGATACAGTTTTAAGTGAAAGTTCAGAGATGGTAACTTCTTAAATATCTCTTAGGAAACAAAAATCCAGAATAAATTTAACTTTTCCAATTCTACACTCAATTCAAACCTCTGGTAACAGGTTTCTTAACATTTCAGTTCATCCACACTCATCTTAATCAAATTTATGACTTAGCGATCAGTGATACTTGGCTACAGAATATCGAATGGTGTAAGACAACAGTAAGAACTGACTCGGACATTACTGCAATGTTGAGAGCGTCTTCCGAGATGGGATAAATAATCCTTCTGTGCCACCACACAAAAGGAAAAATTTTTGTTGGCCAAACCTTTCTTCATTTGTGAGGAAGGAGAACAACAAAACAAGAATAAAAATGACGCTAAAATTGTGAAACATGAAATATCTCTTCATGAAGAAATTTTTGCCAAATTTAAATATAGTTTGATAGAGTTGCCATTGCCTTGCATATTGCATGAGAATACCATTTATTTCTACAATAAATCGTTATTTCTGTTTTCGTTACTAAGAGTTGCAACACAGTTTACGAATTTGTACCATCCCGTTATCGAAAAACGTTGGTTTTGAGTAGGATTTTAATAGATACCCTCAGTGGCAACGAAAGTACAGTAATTTACAGCGTGATCTATCCCATCCGTTTACTACTCTAACATACTGTCTGACATGCTACTGCTTCCCTACAGAAGAGTATGGCTGCCAGAGATGCAGTTCAGAACCGTTACTCCTATAGTCTGATAATAGGAGATCTAGAACGGAGCTTTAGAATCAGAAAGGTTAAAAGACCGGAGCATAGTGGTTCGCCCCCAATTATTCAATCCATACTTCGCTGAAGTAATGACAGAAATAGAAGAAATGTTGAGGAGTGGGATGAAAACTCAAGGTGAAAAGGACATCAGTGTGCTGAGGTGCACCTAACGCAGAGCGCCGGATGTCGAATGTGTGCTCGTCGCACAATTCAACGCCCACGGCTACACTCGAACCGCGGCAGCCCAGGAAGTCAGCAAGTAGACCATCAGAGGGTGACGTGGCGACCGGGCCAAAATCTAAATGGTCGCGCGCAACTAGCAGCGGCGTGTGGCGATCAAGACTTCGCTGTACTTCCGCGACGCAGCCAAGCAGCAAATCAGGAAGATGTAGTGCTCCGCACGTCGAGGATTTAAGCTGGCGCTAGAGTAGCAGGAGGCAGTGACGTTGCCAGCCCGGAACCGATGAGCTACACAAGAGCCGCCGCCGTTTTAACCGTCCATTGTGTCGTCCACCGTCGCCTCACCGGGGACCGGATTCTGACAGCTCGCCGTGTCTGGACTTTGTCACCGTTTCCATGATTGTGGTTACGAACATTAACTTTTCCACTACTCGTGCTCGGCGCAGACTTAGCGTTCACGACGAGTGTGCTCCTCACTGACTTGTAGGCTCTGAGCACTATCGGGCTTAACTGACTTGTAGGAACTTTAACTTTTGTTCTATCAGTTATATCGTCCAGCAGGAGACTATATTACTAGTTTTCCTATTATTGACGTTTTGTAAGACTATGTAGTTTATTACAGCGCTCAACAAAAAGCTCCTCCTGCCAAAGTCAATTTTATGAAGAAGTATTTAATTTCTAAGTTTTGGGAGGTACTTCAAGAAGCATTTCTTCATATGAAGATAGTAACTGTTCTCGAAAGAACAGATGCCATTGATGACCGTGCAACTTCTCTAGAATAAATGATAATTAACTGAAACCCTCAGCTGCCGACAGGTGTTGTTGAAATACTTCGATGGGGACAGTTAAAATATATGCCCCGACCGGGACTCGAACCCGGGATCTCCTGCTTATATTCTGCCATTCTCTATCCATCTGAGCCTTTCTTTATTTATTAAAAAACAATTTTACACATTCCATATACATACTAAGTTCATGTACTAATTGATTAGTTTTGGGAGGTACTTCAAGAAGCATTTCTTCATATGAAGATAGTAACTGTTCTCGAAAGAACACATGCCATTTATGACCGTGCAGCTTCTCTAGAATAAATGATAATTAATTGAAACCCTCAGCTGCCGACAGGTGTTGTTGAAATACTTCGATGGGGACAGTTAAAATATATGCCCCGACCGGGACTCGAACCCGGGATCTCCTGCTTACATTCTGCCATTCTCTATCCATCTGAGCCTTTCTTTATAAAAACATTTATTAAAAAAAAACAATTTTACACATTCCATATACATACTAAGTTCATGTACTAACCACGGAAACTTGTTATACATGAAGTTATTTAAACAAAAACAGTTTGATCATTTCAGTTATGCTGATGTTAAAGAAAGACAACAGAATATTTTGTTGCTTCCTGAATTACCAGAAGGAATTAAGTTAAACATCACGAAAAGTATTTGTAAAGACATTCAAACTTGAACGTGAAGAAATAAAATCTACACTTTGAATTACATGAGCTCGAATCTTTACAGACACATAAATAGTTCTTTATGATGGATATCAGCAAGTTGGTGGGATAATTTTAAATATGAAACAATTTAATACTAATATTAGACAATTTCTGAAACACATGAGAATGGCGGACAGGAGATATATAATAAAGTTGACTAGCCTTCCAACTACACTTTCTGGACATTAATTGAATGTTAAGTATCTGAAGTGATCAGACCTATATAATCAGTCTTACACTGCCAACCTGACTTACGCATTACAGTGCGAAAATGAACAGGGCAATGTGCCAGCCATTAAATATTATATTATCAGATAGAATCTTATGGTTTTAACCAGTCGATAAGGACCTTTCCATAAAAACTGTCTATTTCCAGATTTCTAATATAAGTCAATAATGCACCTTTCATGTTTTTTGTTTTGACACTATTAGACACACAATCTCACCGTCACATAAGTTCTGTACTTTAGCTTATAAATTTCAAAAACTGCTCTCTGAAGTAGAAAAAGCACACACCAAAAATATACTGTAAAATTTTGAATAACATCCTTAAGGTAATTACGTTACATCACTGCCAACACAGTCTTCTTTTTTACATTAACCAATTCCCAGTCTTTCAAATACTATTTTTAACATATAACCGAACTTTTTCTTGTGATTCGAATACCTTCTAATTTTGTGGAATTCACACAGCATGTGTACCTTGAACTCTATGATGCTATCGGATCCTAATTTGTTAAGGACGTAATTAACAAAATTTCCCAGCAACCAGTACACAGCGTTATTTTTTGCTTCTGGGAAATAGCGTGCTTCAGGCCTGTGTATCAACGACAGCGATGTATACTCAGGGGATGTTCTCGTAACCAGAGCTATTTGCTCCCGGATACACTTCCAACTATTCATGTGACCACTGCAAATATATCTATGAATTATTGTGTCAACTAGATGGCATTTGTGACATAAATTTGTTTCACAGAGTCCGATTGCGTTCTGTCTTTCATTGGTGGTAACTATGTTGTTAACTGTCTTGTACCATGACGTTTTTATATTAGAAGTGAGCACATTACAACTAATGTTTTTCCAAATCTCAGTCCACTCAATGTTTGGAAAATGTCGTTCTATTTTGTTCCTTCCTTCGCTTTTCTTTCGTTCCCACATTATGGCTCTCGATGTTAAGTGTCGTGACTGCCTGAGTTCGATACTGACATAACTAAACTCAACATAGAAAATTCTCACATGCTGCAAGCGACTGTTGATATTCTGCACGTCAATCGGGGGAAGCAGGCTTCGAGGTTTAATGATCTCTAAAAGTTGGCTGGTTATGCTTTCTCGTGTGTCTCTTATTAAATTCACTTGTCTTTTGATAAAAAGTGCAGAAGCTTTATCCGTTACATCAGTTAATCCTAGTCCACCATTTTTAGGATCTAAAGTGGCTACTTTAGCAGGTACTCTGAACACTTCACCTCTCCACAAAAAGTTGGTGATTTTGGACATTATTCTTCTCGCTATCATTCTCGGTATTGGAAACAGCTGGGCAGTATAATAAGCTTTAGCAAGGATGCATGAGTTGATATACTGTGTTCTTTGAACTTGGTTCATATATCGAGTTAAATTATCTATAATGGCTCCTTGCACTTTATCTGCTGCAACTTTTCAATTTAAAGCCGTCATTTTCATAGGGCATGCTGTCAGGGTGATCCCAAGTATTTTATGTTGTCGGACTAATTTTGCCCACTCGACGTTGATATCATCAAAACCTCTGAGATTTAAGATCTTACTTTTTTCGTTTGCATTGGCTCCAAATGCTCTACAGTACGAATCAATCACTGTTGCTAGCGTGGTTACCTCGTCATTGTTCCTTATAATGACGCCTATATCGTCAGCGTAGGCTCTTATAACTGTTTTATTTCCTGAAAATGCATGGACATGTCGGAGGAAAGGTTCCAGCGAAATGGCGAAGAGCGACATGGACAAAGGGCTTCCTTGAGGAACACCTCGTTGTATTTCCATCGGCCTGCATTGTTGACAATTCACCGCTATTTTAGATTTATTCCAGTTGCTATGTTCTTAATCAACTGTATGACCCTATCGTTGAAACCTATTTTCTTCAATGTCTGTAGAAGATATGGCAACGGCCTTGCCACAGTGGATACACCGGTTCCCGTGAGATCACCGAAGTTAAGCGCTGTCGGGCGTGGCCGGCGCTTGGATGGGTCACCATCCCGCCGCCACGTGCTGTTGCTATTTTTCGGGGTGCACTCAGCCTCGTGATGCCAATTGAGGAGCTACTCGACCGAATAGTAGCGGCTCCGGTCAAAGAAAACCGTCATCACGACCGGGAGAGCGGTGTGCTGACCCCATGCCCCTCCTATCCGCATCCTCATCTGAGGATGATACGGCGGTCGGATGGTCCCGATGGGTCGCTTGCGGCCTGTAGACGGAGTTAGTAGTTTTTTTTAGTCTGTAGAAGATATTCATGATTTACTACATCGAACGCTTTATAAAAATCTAAAAACAATAAAGCACACTTTATATTTGTTATAGAAGTTACTGAAATGATATCCCTGAATTCCGCTAGATTTTGAAAAATGGTTCTGCCTTGCGCGCAGTTCTGATGTTAAATAATAATTTTATCTGTAACGCACGAAATTCTCTTGTTTACTATTCTAGCTGTTAATTTATAATCAGAATTCAGCAGTGAAATTGACGAAAATTATTTAAATCTTTGTTTACATTATTTTTTTGGCACCAGAACAATTTTACTCTCCTTAAACTCACACGGAGTCATTTTACCCTGAATAACCTCATTTACAATGTCCGTGATTTTTTCACCTACTATTGGCCAGTAACGGATGTAAAACTCTGCTGGCAGACCATCCGGTCTTGGGGATTTTTTTGGTGGTGAGGCGCACAGAGTCTCATACACGTCTTCTTCACTGACAACATCGAGAAAATTTTCGTTGTCATCTTCTGTCAGCTGTGGGGCTAGGATGTCAAGGAATTCTTCCAAGGAACCATGGCTACTTTGAGGTACAGAATATAGCTCGCAATAATAGCGATAAATCTCGTCCATGATACCCTGCTGGGTTCTGAGAATCGTACCGTGTTTTGTTCGAATTTCTTGAATAAAAGTCCTTCTCCCGTTTTTCGTATGCTTCACTAAATGATATAGGGAAGTAGTTTTAGCTTCTGACACCGAATTTGCCTTCGATTTTATTTTCAACCCTTCCATTTGACTTCTCTTGATATTAAGTAACTTGGCTTAGACTTTTTGGATGTCTGCTATCCGAAGTGAGGAACCTGCTGAGACTTGATCATATAGATCTCTCAAAACGGAATAGTAATACTCTATAGTGCTCTTCATTTCTCTTGCGCTCTGGGCACTGTATTGAATAAGAACCTTTCTCAACTTTGGCTTTGCCATTTTAACCCACCAGTCAACAGCAGTGGCATATCTACTACGAGCACGCAGGCATATTGCCTATGTTTCTTTAATCAGGTCATCTAAATCATGATTTACTAACAAGGAAGTGTTCAAATTCCACTGATTCTTGAACCGGCGAACCGGTTGTCTTGTTAGATTTATGCAAGCTAAGACACTTGAATGGTCTGAAAAGTACGTAGGAATGGTTTCCACTATTGTCACGGAAGTTTCAAGATTTTTAGAAATAGTCTATCAATCCTGCTGCGTGATGTTGCCGTGACATAAGTGAACTCAACAATGGAGGGGTATTTGATTTCCCATATATCCTTTAATTCTAAACCAGTAACTAGTTGTTTTAGTTCACTTGAGAAATTAAAATTAGGTAACTGATCTTTTCGATTTAGAACACAATTAAAATCACCTCCAAGTAATACCTGTCTAGGAGTTTTCCTTAACAAGTATATCAGGTCATCTTTGAAGAAACCTGCCCTGTCAGCTCGGTGAGAACTTCCTGAAGGGGCGTACAAGTTGATGATAGTCACATCATAGATTTTTAGTCCTATTCCCCTGCCGGATTCCAGTCGTTCCACCTCGCTTACTGTAATCCCTTCCCTCACCAAAACAGCTGTTCCAACACTTGTTTCGGGACACACATTTATGTAACTGACAAAACCGGGAATTACTAAATCCGAAATTAGAACTTCTTGTAACAGGGCAATATCAGTCGCGGATTCGTTCAAAAATTCCTTAAAGGCCGATGATTTGGAACCGGTCGTAATTTTATTTATGTTTATAGTGGTGACAGAATAAGATTGTGTCATTGTGCTGTCACTATGTGGTTGTTTTGATGAACTAATTTATTTTCCTGTGGTTCAGGGTTCAGTTAAGCTGTCACAGTTTTCTCGGAAGGCTGAACATGTAATAACACTTCAATCAGTTTATTAATTACTATCCCGTTTTTTTCTACTTCTGATGTTTTCTCTTGTACCGCAAGCAGACTGATTTCCTGGTGCACTTTCTGATTTTTCCTCCAGTGATTCGTATAAGACCGTTTCGGACCGAACATTCTTTGGCCTCGGGTCGCCCCTACCGGATTTTCCCTTCCCTTGGTTACGAGCTACATTCTCATTTGGTTGCGTCGGTATTTTACTTCGCGGCATATCTGGAGCAGCAGCAGACGCTTTCGCAATTTCGGTTGCCGGCGCCTGCCCTGAGATGTTGACCGTCATTTCAGTTTGGCCACCACTTCCTCGTTCTTTATTAATTTCTCTCACTTCCTAATCGAGGGAAACAAATGGAGACTGCAGTTTTGCAACCTCTCCCTGAATTTGTTTATTAACAGATAGCTGCTGATCTTTGCAATCGGCTACTGTACCTGTTATTTCTTGCAAATTAATGCTGATTACACCCCCTTCATTTTCTGGTACCGTATGTGTATTATCTTTCAGTTCATCAGTTTCTATTCGCATTTTGCCTTCAGGTTCCTCTGCCTCCTCATCGCACTGTTTTTGCTTGCGAAGTGAGGGAGTGGGGCAAGACAGCTCGTCCTCTGAACAACTATCTGTTATCTCCAGAGGTCGTTTTTTGCGTTTCATTTCAGTTTCACGAGTAGTGGTAACAGGGTTTCCCTTTGTTGTAAACGGGGGAAATTGACTGTTATCGTGAAGGGAGACATCAGCTTGGCCCGCTGCGTTAACAGCCTCAACCAGTTGACCCGGGCTATTCTTCGGTAACAGATCATTTAAGGTAAGCTTCTGACGCTGTATCAAATTACTTTTAAGAACAACAGTTCGCCGCGGACATTCCTGTCTGAAGTGGCCGGTTTCGTTGTGACATGTAGCTTCCTGACCTGTATAAAAAATTAGTGCCTTATACCCACAAACAGTTATGTGAGACGGAATATTCGTCTTAACATCCATCTCTACACAGCGGACCCCGTTGAAACACTGCAGTTTAAAACGAGGTGACCATCCTTCATTTGCAATTGATTTAACGTCTCCGTAGTTTGAAAGAGCTTCCTTAATCTTATCGTTTCAATTTCAATGGGAAGATTCAAGACACGAACGGTTTTGAAATGAATGTCCGCTCTATAGATGGAAACCTTACTTTTATAACCATTTCGATGCACAAAATCTACTTCATAGCCCCACCTTCGTAACACTTTATCAACAGTCGCAGCACTGATTAACTTGACAAAAACACAGTATCAGACACAGCGATCAGATCACAAGGAATAGGAACGAACACGGAGATTAACGGACGGACAGCACTCGGCGAAGCACAAGTACAGCGATGTAAACACGGAAGTGCAGCGGAGCAGTCAACAGCGGCCACTCGCGAGCGCGGCTGAAACGGAACTGCCATTGAGGACACAGATGACAAGCGCGACTGCAGGGACTTATCCCTTGCACGCTTCCAGCGAGACCCACATTCCCAACTGTCCACAATCTACAAAATAATGCAACTAAATGATATTTGCCCATCCATTCATTACTCGCGCCCACTACGGTGACGATTCCCGTAAGAGTTCGGGCAACCTGTGCGCATTCGCACAGACGGAGATCCCGGGTTCGAGTACCGGTCGGGGCACACATTTTCAACTGTCCCCATTGAGGTACATCAACAACACCTGTCGGTAGCTGAGGGTTTCAATTAATTATCATTTATTCTAGAGAAGCTGCACGGTCTTCAATGGTATCTGTTCTTTCGAGAACAGTTACTATCTTCATATATAGTTAAAGGCTACCCGGCCATTGACCTTCGTCTGTGCGAATGCGCACAGGTTGCCCGAACTCTTATGGAAATCGTCACCTCAGTGGGCGCGAGTAATGAGTGGATGGGCAAATATCTATTAGGTACATTACGTATGTAGATTGTGGACAGTTGGGAATGTGGGTCTCGCTGGAAGCGTGCAAGGGATAAGTCCCTGCAGTCGCGCTATTGATCTGTGTCCTTAATGGCTCAGAGAGATAGAGCGTCTGCCATGTGAGCAGGAGATCCTGGCTTCGAGTCCCGGTTGGAGCACACATTTTCGTATGTCCCCATCGAGGAACATCAAAAACACCTGTTGGCGGCTGCGGGTTTCAATTAATTATCAAGCATTTCATTGTTTTATTAATGTTTGGCCAAAGACATTTTTCTAGTTTACATTCATTGTATCAGTTAAGTCATACATAATGTGGTGTCACCACCAGACGCCACACTTGCTAGGTGGTAGCCTTTAAATCGGCCGCGGTCCATTAGTATACGTCGGACCCGCGTGTCGCCACTGTCAGTGATTGCAGACCGAGCGCCACCACACGGCAGGTCTAGAAAGACGTCCTGGCACTCGCCCCAGTTGTACAGCCGACGTTGCTAGGAATGGTTCACTGACAATCACGCTCTCATTTGCCGAGACGATAGTTAGCGTAGCCTTCAGCTACGTCATTTGCTACGACCTAGCAAGGCGCCGTATTCAATTGATATTTATCTTATGAAGCATGTTCAGTCAAGAGAGATGTACACCGATTATGGATTAAAGTTAAGTATTCCAAGAACTACGTTCTTTTCTTATTAGACTCAACACCTTTAATTGTTCCAGACCTCACGCCAGTCTGCGTGTAATTAAACGCGTGCATTTCTGCCTTCTCTAGCAATACAGTGTTGGCTCTTCTGCCAACACAGTACATGGCGACGAGCTAAATCGCGTTTGTACCAATTGATGCACTAATTTACTTGTGTCATGGCTTCGCTACAATCTCCAGATGTACTGTCCGAATTTTATCGCTTGCAGAATCAGCAGACGCAGGCCTTATTGGATGCCCTTGGACAGCTCGTCCAGGGTCAACGTGCGATGCAACACGATGCGGCAGCTGCCGCTCCACCGCTACCGCAGCCACGACACGCAGTTGCACCACCTTTCCGTCCTTTTGATGCGGCACTGGAAAGCTGGACGGAGTGGTCACGCCAATTTGGATTCCATCTCGCCGCCTACAGAATTCAAGGTAATGAGCGGCAGCCATTTCTTCTTTCCGCCATAGGCGTCCAGACGTACCATGTGATAGTGAAATTATTTCCCTGACACGACGTAGCAACTCTGTCCTACGAAGAAATTTTGTCGGCATTAGATGCATATTTCAAAGAATCTGTCAATGTTGCAAAAAGGTATACTTTCTTTCGTACCAAACGTACAGCCAGTCAAACTAATCGGGAGTGGGTTGCAACTTTGCAAGGCCTTACTAGGGATTGTGCTTTTGAGTGTGAATGTGGACTCCCTTATTCAGATACTATGGTGCGTGATGCAATTGCACAGAACGTTTCTGATGTTCGTATAATGGAACAGATTTTGAAACTAGTCAATCCCTCCCTTCAACAAGTGATGGACATATTGGATCGGCAGGACACACTTGACTTTGCTCAGGAATCATTTGAAACTTCGCCAGCTGTGTGTCACATTAACCGGCCCGCTGGGCGAGCTGCACGGAACAGTAAACAGCACTCGCGCTCGTCCGCACAGCTGCCGCCAAGCTCTCCGCTACGTTTGCCGCGCCAGCAAACAAATGCACTGCTTAAGTCATGCCCGCGGTGTGCTACTAGACATTCGCGTGAGAATTGCCCGTCACGCCAAGCTATTTGCTTTTTCTGTAATAAAAAAGGACATGTTCAGAGTGTTTGCCAGAAAAAGCTCAGATCGGACACTAACAACCATTTCAGGACCTTTGCTTCGCGCCGGAATCGAACCAAGAATACTCGGGCTCGTGAGCCTTCGCCCATGGACATTCATGTAGTTCATTCCACTCCGCCCAGTGCCACTCTCTCTAACGGTGACTGTGTTCGTCCCACAAAAAGTGTGCGTCGACATTGACGGAAATCACGTCAAGTCGCAAGTGATTCTGTACCAGTGTCAGTTCACATTGCACGAGACAGTCGCTCTTGTCGTCAGCAGGACAATAAACTTTTTGTAGACTTGGACATTCATGGCCTCATAATGCCATTCCAGCTCGATACTGGAGCTGCAGTTTCATTGATCAATAACGACACGTACAAACAGCTGGGCAAACCTCCGTTGCATGCCGCAAATATTAAGTTAAATAGTTATTCCGGTCAGAATATCCCTGTGTTAGGACAGTGCAGCCTTCTTGCAACATACAAGGGACAAACAAAACTTGTGTCATTTTACGTACTTCGTTCTTCTTCTGCAGTGAACTTGTTTGGTTTATATTTATTTCAGTTGTTTAACTTGTCTATAGGAAATCAGGTCCTATCAGTGAACCAGACTGTGCCTTCCGCCAGTGTTTCTCGTCTATGTGAAGAATTTGCAGACATTTTTGCACCGGGCCTTGGTTGCACGAAGAACTATAAAGCACATTTGGAACTGAAAGTATACGCGCAACCGAAATTTTTCAGAGCGCGCAATGTTCCCCATGCATTGCGTGATGAGGTCGCACGAACGTTACACGATTTGGAATCACAAGGTGTAATTGAACGTGTGCAGGCTTCTCTCTGGGCATCACCCTTAGTAATTTTGCCAAAACCTTCCGGAAAATTGAGACTTTGTGTGGACTTCAAAGCTACAGAGTATCCACAACTAGTGATTGCAACTTTTCCTTTACCCCGGCCGGAAGATCTTTTTGACAAACTGTGCCCGGGTAAATATTTTTCGAAGTTGGACCTAGCAGATGCGTACTTGCAAATACCGGTGGACGAAGAATCTCAGCGCGTTTTGGTGGTTAACACGCATCTTGGTTTGTATCGGTTCAAAAGACTGCCATTTGGGTGTGCATCCGCCCCTGAATTGTTTCAGCAGTATCTGCAAACTGTTTGTGCGTCGGTCCCTACTGCAGCAAACTATCTGGACGATATTGTGATCTCCGGAAAGACGGAAGAAGAACATTTAGCCAATCTCAGAACATTATTTCAGGTCTTGAGACAAAATGGTCTTCGCTTGCGGCAGGACAAATGCGTATTTTTTGCTCGTGATTTACCATATCTGGGACATGTAATCAATGCCCAAGGCATACATCCCAGTCCAGAGCACCTCCTTGCCATACAAGACTTGCCTTCCCCGCAGAATTTGAAGCAGCTACAGAGTGTGCTGGGAAAAATTAATTATTACCACAGATATGTACCGCATGCCTCTTCCATTTCAGCTCCGCTTCATCGCTTACGCCGTAAAGGTGTTCCGTTCGTCTGGACGACGGAATGCGAACGCGCCTTTCGCCAGTTGAAATCGGCGTTGCTTTCAAATACTTGCCATACGCCATTCGATCCCCAGAAACCCCTTTTGTTGACGGTAGATGCGTCGGATTTCGGGATCGGTGCTGTGCTTGCGCACAAAGATGGATCGCATGATCGCCCTATTGCCTTTGCGTCCAAATTGCTCTCGTCTGCGCAAAGAAATTATTCACAGCTGGAGAAAGAAGCTTTGGCTCTCGTATTTGGTGTTACAAAGTTTCATGATTTCTTGTATGGTTGTCACTTTACCATCATCACAGACCACAAACCTTTGACATCGCTTTTTCATCCGAACAAGCCTGTACCTCCACGTACAGCGCAGAAATTCATTCGCTGGTCTATTTTCCTCTCGCAGTACCGCTACGATATCTTGTATCGGTCCACTGCTAAGCACGGAAACGCCGATGCGTTGTCCCGTTTGCCTGTTGCTGAGGATAGAGCATTCGATTCCTCCGAACTTGCTTGCACGTTCATTGATTCGGAAACCGATGACATGGTCGAATCGTTTCCGATTGATTTTCGTCGTGTAGCTACAGCCACAGCTGCTGACCCTGTCCTTGCTACCGTTTTGCGTTTTGTTGCTACGCAATGGCCCTTGTCAAAGTCATGGATCGAGGATCCGTTGGTTCGCCGATTTTTTGCTCACAAGGAGAGACTTTTTGTTCGACGTGGTGTTTTGCTGTTGCGTTCTGATAATGATCAGTCCAGGGTCGCGGTTCCACGTTCGATACAGTCCTCTGTATTACGGCTTCTCCACTAAGGACATTGGGGTATAGTGCGCACGAAACAACTTGCTCGTCAGCACTGCACTTTGTTCGGAATCGATGCTGCGATTACGGATATGTGCTCTTCTTGCATGGCATGTGCCGAACAACAATCCGCACCACCGCGGAAATTCTTTGCATGGCCGAAAGCCACTTCCTCTTGGCAACGCTTACACATCGATTTTGCTGGTCCGTTCTGGATTGCTCGATGGTTGGTTGTTGTCGATTCAGTAATATTCCTTTTGTTGTCCGGATGTCTTCCACGACGTCATCTGCCACCATCCAAGCGTTATCCGCTATCTTTTGTATTGAAGGTCTTCCACAGACTATTGTTTCCGACAATGGCCCACAATTCATGTCCGCAGAATTTCAGTCATTCTGCAAGGCCAATGGTATTCAACATCTGACATCCGCACCGTTTTCACCTCAGTCAAACGGTGCCGCTGAACGATTGGTTCGGACTTTCAAGTCCCAGATGTTGAAGTTGAAAGAGTCGCATTCTCGGGAGGACGCGTTATTGCTCTTTTTGTCCTCGTATCGCTCTCGGCCCCGAGATGGTCGCCCGCCGGCTGAGTTGCTCCACGGTCGTCCTCATCGAACCTTGATGTCTTTGCTGCATCCGCCGCTTCAGGTTCCTGTGCAGCGGCAACCACCTGCTTTTGCCCCAGGCGACGTTGTCTACTATCGCAACTATCTAGGTTCACGGCCTTGGCTCGCAGGGAGCAATCTTCGCTGCCTCGGCCGCGCTATGTATCTGGTTTTGGGGGCCTCTGGAGAGGTGCGTCGGCATCTCAATCAGCTGCGCCTCTGTCGTCGCACGTGTTCTGCCACTCCCCGTCTGCTTTCAGCGACGGTGCCGTCCGGTCAGCGCCCTGGGGACCCATCTACTGGCTCGCCTCATCCCCAGGTGTTACCGACGCTGCCCATGGCGACGCGCCGCCGCCGCCGCCCGTTCTCCCGCCGGCGCCGCCCGCAGTGGACGCGTCGCTGCAGCCGCCGGGCGCCTCCCTGGGTCACGCGCCGCCGATCGCTTCCCGTGACCAGCTGTCCTCTGACATGGAACTCTTGCCCGCTCCGGACCAGATGTCGTCTTCGCCCGTTGGGTACCCCGACGCAATGGAGGTCGACCCTTTGGCCCCTCCTGTCTCTCTACGGGCGCATACACCGCATGTTGGCGTGCACCCTGGACTAGGTTTTCAGGCGTTTCCTAGCTCCCCTCGGACCGAATGGCCGGGTGCGGGTGGCACAGCCTCGCCTGTTGTTCGGCTCCCCACCGCGTCGCATACGTCAACATGGGGTCCTCCCCACGGCGGGCGGAAGCCTTATAACACCACCGTTCGCCGATTTGCGGAGGAGGAATGTTGTGTCACCGCCAGACACCACACTTGCTAGGTGGTAGCCTTTAAATCGGCCGCGGTCCATTAGTATACGTCGGACCCGCGTGTCGCCACTGTCAGTGATTGCAGACCGAGCGCCACCACACGGCAGGTCTAGAAAGACGTCCTGGCACTCGCCCCAGTTGTACAGCCGACGTTGCTAGGAATGGTTCACTGACAATCACGCTCTCATTTGCCGAGACGATAGTTAGCGTAGCCTTCAGCTACGTCATTTGCTACGACCTAGCAAGGCGCCGTATTCAATTGATATTTATCTTATGAAGCATGTTCAGTCAAGAGAGATGTACACCGATTATGGATTAAAGTTAAGTATTCCAAGAACTACGTTCTTTTCTTATTAGACTCAACTCCTTTAATTGTTCCAGACCTCACGCCAGTCTGCGTGTAATTAAACGCGTGCATTTCGGCCTCCTCTAGCAATACGGCGTTGGCTCTTCTGCCAACACAGTACATAATACTACGACTATTAAGAAAGTAAGATCCGGTTGATCGCGAAATGGAAACCACTTTGAAAATCAGAAATATTTCATCTGCAACAGTTAGCTACAGCTTCCTGCCACTGCTCTACGTAGTCACCACTGCGACTTAGACATCTGTCGTAGCGTTGTACCAACTTTCCAATACCCTCATCATAGAAGGCAGCCGCCTATGCTTCCCGCCAATTCTCTACGCTCATCTGTAACTCGTTGTCTGTGCGAAAATGCTGTCTTCATAGCCATTAGTTAATGTGAGCAGAGATGAAACAGAGGGAGCCAATTACGGTCTGTAGTGCGGGTGGTCAAAGACTTCCCATCGAAAACGCTGCAGGAGCATTTTCATTGCCTCTGCAGATTGCGACCGAGAATTGTCACAAAGTAGGAACCGTATGAGAGTTCTGTAATGTGGGCTGCACAAAATCAGGCGAAATCTCTCACCAGGACCTCATACTTGACGTGAGACACTACTTTCTACGCATCTTTATGTGCTCACCTTGCGCTCGGAACTGAAAAGAGCGAAGTGATGTAACCGACAGACATACTAGAGACACTGTCGAACACATATGTGCAAAGTTTTATTAGATTTTCACAGTGGTTTCCATTTCTTGACCGATCGGATCTTACTTTTGGCATATCCCTCGTACATTGATAAGATTCGGATGATATTACTGTCTGTGATACCCCTTTCTCTAAATTAATTGCACAACCGACAGCTCCACAGGTGGAACGATGCAATGTAGTAAAACAGTTGTGCAAAAGTAATCTGTGGCTCTTCGAATGTGAATTAATCCCTACTGAAACAAATGATTCTAATTTCTGTAGCGAGCTATCTTCTCTCCTCACTCACTCTCTCCTGTTTAACCTTTCGAAGAAGACTTTTAATGTATACATATTTTGTGACAGTATATCAGTTAAGCTAACAAATGTTATCATTTAAAATGATCCATTGCATCTAACTTGTCCTAATCCGTATTTATCTCTTTCTGTATCAATCTGAGACGAGGTGATATAAATGATGGGCCAGCATTGTAGCAGGCTATATGAAAATTTGCATGATCGATCATAAAACCTGCCTTGATCATCATTTTAATGATTTACGATTTCGGATTGTAATTAGTTGTACACATTTTGATGCACGCAAGCATTGTCGATTCATTTATTACCGATTCACGGTATACCATCGCCCATTAATGACTGACCACGAAAACCAGTTACGCCGATTCTGAAATGCAGCCTTGTATTCATTCCTTATAATATTGCTGTTCTCATCAGTTCCAGTAGAAAATATTTTCCAATGATTAACGCTGACCCGTAGCACAAATATAGTATATGTGACAGCGACGAAGAATTATGGGATCAGTTGAACGGAATGAGCATTCTTATTGGAACATGTGCAACGGAGGGGGGGGGGGGGGCGAAGAAAGACGAAAGTAAACAACACATTACGGACGCAGGTAGTAAGACGAAAAAAACAGACTACTACATGTAATCATCTCTGGCTGAGGGAAGTATAATTGTATCAAACATCGGCCTTAATTTGACAAAGACATTTCTGAGAACGTGCGTCTAGAGTATGGCATTGTACGGAAGTGAATCATGAATTGTGATAAAACTGTAAAAGAAGCGTTTCAGATGCATCCCTACAGATACCCTGTTTAAGGCCCAAACGATACAAGCCACCGCTTTGAGCGCCAAGGAGAGATCGGCGCCAGAGGTACCACAAGTGTCAGATTTCTATATAGGACGTTTCGTATTTAGTAGCAGCAGTTTTGCGTGCTAATCTAAGACGGAAGCCAGGGCTTTCCCAGTTCAACATCTGCATAAAGTGCGTAGCAAAACCTGACAAGACTCAAAAGTGTACGAGGGAAAAGGGGGGAGGCGTCAAATAGTAGGTCGCTTGTGTGGAAACGTTGCAGTATTCGGCATTTATATATATATATATATATATATATATATATATATATATATATATATATATATATATATATATTGGAACTGATGAGAACAGCAATATTATAAGGAATGAATACAAGACTGCATTTCAGAATCGGCGTAACTGGTTTTCGTGGTCAGTCATTAATGGGCGATATATATTTATTCTTTATTCTTTGAGTCTATATGTGCGTTTAGCTTACCTTAGAATTTCTTACCGCGTGGTATTTCGCCATACTTCATGAATTGGCGTGATGCAGGATAGTGCTGCGCAACGCCTAACGTGCGATGTACCAGCAAACAGAAGGACAGGAACGGTTACATACACCGCAGGCGCTATTCAGCTTCCCGCAGTTGCTTGAGACGGCGGCTCGTTAAGGTGCGGGCCAGTGTTAATAAAGGGACAGCCGTGAGGTGTCGACAGCATTGGCGGCTGCCGCAGGCCGTGCAAAGATTTACAGAACGCAAACACCTCCTGCTGGGGGTTTCTGGCAGCCTCACCAGGCGACGGCCAGCTTCACTTTGTGTTCCCTCTGCAACGGAAGAGTTGGCTTATACTGGGCCAGGGGCTTTCATTCCTCATTCAGGACAATACAGAGACACTCATTTGTGGTATATAGATGGAAAATATATCAAAACAAAGCAAACTGCAGTTCTTACATAGAGGCTCTATGCTTACTGGCATGGTATAAAGGCAAAGGTAACATTTTACAGCCTAATTGTCAATTTTAAATATCAAATGTGCACTTATATCGAAGCTCTTCTAGAAGTGAAGAAAAAGATGAAGAAAATACGAAAGCAACAGACGGCGAAAAAGAAAGAGGTGGAGTCATTTTAAAAGTTTGTATTGTCTATTGAGCGGCACTGTCGTTTCTGATTTAATAAGAGTTTTCCGACAAATTCACACCAGCTGTTGATAATACTTGATTATAAAAGAGTTTCATTTTAACCGTCTTAGCTTCGTTTAGGGCTGCACGGGGAAACAATTAAAATCGCTCAAAAGAGGAAAGGCCGCTGGACCAGTACGATTTTACACAGAGTACGCGAAGGAACTTGCCCCCCTTCTTGCAGCGGTGTAACGTAGGTCTCTAGGAGAGCGTAGCGTTCCAAAGGATTGGAAAAGGGCACAGGTCACCCCGTTTTCAAGAAGGGACGTCGAACAGATGTGAAGAACTATAGACCTATATCTCTAACGTCTATCAGTTGCAGAATTTTTGAACACGTATTATGTTTGAGTATAATGACTTTTCTGGAGAATCTACTCTGTAGGAATCAGCATGGGTTTCGAAAAAGATGATCGTGTGAAACCCAGCTCGCGCTATTCGTCCACGAGACTCAGAGGGCCATAGACACGGGTTCCCAGCTAGATGCCGTGTTTCTTGACTTCCGCAAGGCGTCGATACTGTTCCCCACAGTCGTTTAATGAACAAAGTATGAGCATTTGGACTATCAGACCAATTGTGTGATTGGATTGAAGCGTTCCTAGATATCAGAACGCAGCATGTCATTCTCAATGGAGAGAAGTCTTCCGAAGTAAGAGTGATTTCAGGTGTGCCGCAGGGGAGTGTCGTAGGACCATTGCTATTCAAAATATACATAAATGACCTTGTGGATGACATCGGAAGTTCACTGAGGCTTTTTTCGGGTGATGCTGTGATATATCGAGATGTTGTAACAATGGAAAATTGTACTGAAATGCAGGAGGATCTGCAGCGAATTGATGCATGGTGCAGGGAATGGCAACTGAATCTCAATGTAGACAAGTGTAATGTGCTGCGAATACATAGAAAGAAAGATTCCTTATCATTTAGCTACAATATAGCAGGTCAGCAACTGGAAGCAGTTAATTCCATAAATTATCTGGGAGTACGCATTAGGAGTGATTTAAAATGGAATGACCATATAAAGTTGATCGTCGGTAAAGCAGATGCCAGACTGAGAGTCATTGGAAGAATCCTAAGGAAATGCAATCCGAAAACAAAGGAAGTAGTTTGCAGTACACTTGTTCGCCCACTGCTTAAATACTGCTCAGCAGTGTGGGATCCGTACCAGATAGGGTTGATAGAAGAGAGAGAGAAGATAGAGAAAATCCAACGGAGAGCAGCGCGCTTCGTTACAGGATCATTCAGTAATCGCGAAAGCGTTACAGCGATGATAGATAAACTCCAGTGGAAGACTCTGCAAGAGAGACGCTAAGTAGCTCGGTACGGGCTTTTGTTAAAGTTTCGAGAACATACCTTCACCGAAGAGTCAAGCAGTATATTGCTCCCTCCTACGTATATCTCGCGAAGAGACCATGAGGATAAAATCAGAGACATTAGAGCCCACACAGAGGCATACCGACAATCCTTCTTTCCACAACAATACGAGACTGGAATAGAAGGGGGAACCGATAGAGGTACTCCAGGTACCCTCCGCCACACACCGTCAGGTGGCTTGCTGAGAATGGCTGTAGATGTAGATGTAGATGTAGATGTAGGGTAGCAGGGACTGATGTCATAAAGCACCATGCAGTTCTCTCTGGGAATAATCTTATAGCCAATGAAGCGCAGGTGTCACTCCATATTATTAGAGATTTTGTATTTTAACAAGCCTGTAGAACGTGTACAAACAGTGATCTCATACAAAAACACTTAAATTCTTCCCTAATTACATTCGCCTTCCATTCTGCCCACTGGATACGATAGGCTAAACACCGTTATCGGTGACGTGTTTGGTGCTGTCAGAAGTAGTTTAACTTGTCCTGTGAGTTAGTGTGGGCAGAGGTCATTGTTGGCAATCGGAATAAAATAATAACTGGATCCTCTTACCGACATCCCAATTCAGATGAAAACTTGAGTTTGATTTCAAACACGTACCCAACTTATACGATAGTAGTTGGTGGTGACTTTCATTTACCCTCGATATGTTGGCGAAAATACATGTTTCATTCGGGAGGTACGCTAAACGCATTCTCTGAAAATTATTTCGAGCATTACAAGAAAGGCGTTTTTCGTTGCGACGGAATCTTCTCACGAAATTCCAATCACCAACTTTCTCCTCCGAATGCGAAATTATTTTGTTGACACTTACCAACATAGGGAGGAACGATCGTGGCGATAAAATAAGGAAAATCAGAGCTCGTACGGAAAGATGTAGGTTTTCATTTTTTCCGCGCGCTATACGAGACTGGTATAATACAGAATTGTGAAGTTGGTTCAATGAACTCGCTGCCAGGCACTTAAATGTGATGTAGATGTGTAACCAGTTTGTGGTGCTGTCCGCGTATTACGATTTATGAAGTGGTCAGGAACAAAAAAATTAATCATAATTGTTTCCACTTACTGTCTGCACTAACGTCATAACAGTATTATGTCGGGAGATTTGCCAACCGGTTGTAATACGGAATTCACGTTTAGTTTCCTGTCAGATAATAATGCTAGAAGCCATCACATAGTGCTTCAAATTAAGTAAACCACATTTTCAATAATACTTTCCCAAGCGTTTCGTATCTGGAGTAAATAAACACTTATAATACAACATTTAACTTTATCCCCATAGCTGCCCGATCTCAGAGATATAGCAAATTGCTTATAAGTCTCTGATATGACTGCTTTTTGTTTTTTGCTAGTTTTGAAATGACAAATGCGGGTGCCTCAGCATTATCTTCTGCTGTCTTTCTTTGTAACGTTCCTCTTGAACGGACGGATAAAAAGGTTGCAATATGTTCTAACGTGATACTTCAGTTACATTATAATTTTATCAATCGTTAGACCGCGAGGGATAGCTGCGCGGTCTAGGGCACTTTGTCACTGTCCGTGCGGCTCCCCCCGTCGGAGGTTCGACTCCTCCCTCGGGCATGGGTGTTGTCCATTGCGTAACTTAGTTTAAGTTAGATTAAGTAGTGTGTACGCTTAAGGACCGATGACCTCAGCAGTTTGGTCCCGTAAGTCTTTACCACAAATTTCCAATTTGCAATCCTTACTTTAATCACGTCTTATTATTTAATGTAGTCGATTTTTAAATGTCTCTCAAGAAATTACTATATATTTTTATTGAGTTGTTGTGGTCTTCAGTTCTGAGACTGGTTTGACGCAGCTCTCCATGCTACTCTATCTTGTGCACGCTTCTTCATCTCCCACTACCTACTGCAACCTACACCCTTCTGAATCTGCTTGGTGTATTCATCTCTTGGTCTCCCTCTACGATTTTTGCCCTCCACGCTGCCCTCCAATACTAAATTGGTGATCCCTTGATGCCTCAGAACATGTCCTACCAACCGATCCCTTCTTTTAGTCAAGTAGTGCCACAAACTTCTCTTCTCCCCAATCCTATTCAGCACCTCCACATTAGTTATGTGATCTACCCATCTAATCTTCAGCATTCTTCTGTAGCACCACATTTCGAAAGCTTCTATTCTCTTCTTGTCTAAACTATTTATCGTCCATGTTTCACTTCCATACATGGCTACACTCCATACAAATACTTTCAGAAACGACTTCCTGACACTTAAATCCATACTCGATGTTCACAAATTTATCTTCTTCAGAAACGCTTTCCTTCCCACTGCCAGTCTACATTTTATATCCCCTCTACTTCGACCATCATCAGTTATTTTGCTACCCAAATAGCAAAAATTCCTTTACTACTTTAAGTGTCTCATTTCCTAATCTAATACCCGTAACATCACCCGACTTAATTCGACTACATTCCATTATCCTCGTTTTGCTTTTTTTTATGTTCATCTTATATCCTCCCTTCATGACACCATCCATTCCGTTCAACTGTTCTTCCAGGTCCTTTCCTGTCTCTGACAGAATTACAATGTCATCGGCGAACCTCAAAGTTTTTATTTCTTCTCCATGGATTTTAATACCTACTCCGAATTTTTCTTTTGTTTCCTTTACTGCTTGCTCAATATACAGATTGAATAACATAGGAGAGAGGCTACAATCCTATCTCACTCCCTTCCCAACCACTGCTTCCCTTTCATGCCCCTCAACTCTTATAACTGCCATCTGGTTTCTATACAAATTGTAAATAGCCTTTCGCTCCCTATATTTTACCCCTGCCCCTGCCTTCAGAGTTTGAAAGAGAGTATTCCAGTCAACATTGGCAAAAGCTTTTTGTAACTCAACAGATGCTAGAAACGTAGGTTTGCCTTTCCTTAATCTAGCCTCTGAGATAAGCCGTAGGGTCAGTATTGCCTCACGTGTTCCAATATTTCTACGGAATCCAAACTGATCTTCCCCAAGGTCGGCTTCTACTAGTTTTTCCATTCGTCTGTAAAGAATTTGCGTTGGTATTTTGCAGCCGTGACTTATTAAACTGATAGTTCGGTAATTTACACATCTTTCAACACCTGCTTTCTTTGGGATTGGGATTATTATATTCTTCTTGAAGTCTGAGGGTATTTCGCCTGTCTCATACATCTTGCTCACCAGATGGTAGAGTTTTGTCCGGACTGTCTCTCCGAAGGCCGTCAGTAGTTCTAATGGAATGTTGTCTACTCCCGGGGCCTTGTTTCGACTCAGGTCTTTCAGTGCTCTGTCAAACTCTTCACGCAGTATCATATCTCCCATTTCATCTACATCCTCTTCCATTTCCATAATATTGTCCTCAAGTACATCGCCCTTGTATAGACCCTCTATATACTCCTTCCACCTTTCTGCTTTCCCTTCTTTGCTTAGAACTGGGTTTCCATCTGAGCTCTTGATATTCATACAAGTGGTTCTCTTTTCTCCAAAGGTCTCTTTAATTTTCCTGTAGGCAGTATCTATCTTACCTCTAGTGAGACAAGCCTCTACATCCTTACATTTATCCTCTATCCATCCCTGCTTAGCCATTTTGCACTTGCTGTCGATCTCATTTTTGAGACGTTTGTATTCCTTTTTGCCTGCTTCATTTACTGCATTTTTATCTTTTCTCCTTTCATCAATTAAATTAAATATTTCTTCTGTTACCCAATGATTTCTACTAGCCCTCGTCTTTTTAAATACTTGATCCTCTGCTGCCTTCATTACTTCATCCCTCAGAGCTACCCATTCGTCTTCTACTGTATTTCTTTCCCCCATTCGTGTCAATTGTTCCATTATGCTCTCCCTGAAACTCTGTACAACCTCTGGTTTAGTCAGTTTATCCAGGTCCCATCTCCTTAAATTCCCACCTTTTTGCAGTTTCTTCAGTTTTAATTTACAGTTCATAACCAATAGATTGTGGTCAGAGTCCACATCTGCCCCTGGAAATGTCTTACAATTTAAAACCTGGTTCCTAAATCTCTGTCTTCCCATTATATAATCTATCTGATACCTTTTAGTATCTCCAGGGTTCTTTCATGTATACAACCCTCTCTCATGATACTTGAACCAAGTGTTAGCTATGATTAAGTTATGCTCTGCACAAAATTCTACAAGGCGGCTTCCTCTTTCATTTCTTACCCCCAATCCATATTCACCTACTACGTTTCCTTCTCTCCCTTTGCCTGCTACCGAATTCCAGTCACCCATGACTGTTAAATTTTCGTCTCCCTTCACTATCTGAATAATTTCTTTTATTTAATCATACATTTCTTCAATTTCTTCGCCATCTGCAGAGCTATTTGGCATATAAACTTGTAGTACTGTAATAGGCGTGGGCTTCGTGTCTATCTTGGCCACAATAATGCGTTCACTATGCTGTTTGTAGTAGCTTACCCGCATTCCTATTTTTTTATTCATTATTAAACGTACTCCTGCATTACCCCTATTTGACTTTGTATTTATAATCCTGTATACGCCTGACCAAAAGTCTTGTTCCTCCTGCCACCGAACTTCACTAATCCCCACTATATCTAACTTTAACCTATCCATTTCCCTTTTTAAATTTTGTAACCTACCTGCCCGATTATGGGATCTGACATTCCACGCTCCGATCCGTAGAACGCCAGTTTTCTTTCTCCTGATAACGACGTCCTCTTGAGTAGTCCCCGCCCGGAGATCCGAATGGGGGACTATTATACCTCTGGAATATTTTACCCAAGAGGACGCCATCATCATTAACCATACAGTAAAGCTGCATGCCCTCGGGAAAAATTACGGCTGTAGTTTCCCCTTGCTTTCAACCGTTCGCAGTACCAGCACAGCAAGGCCGTTTTGGTTAGTGTTACAAGGTCAGATCAGTCAATCATCCCGACTGTTGCCCCTGCAACTACTGAAAAGGCTGCTGCCCCTCTTCCGGAACCACGCGTTTGTCTGGCCTCTCAACAGATACCACTCCGTTGTGGTTCCACCTACGGTACGGCTATCTGTATCGCTGAGGCACAAAAGCCTCTCCACCAACGGCAAGGTCCATGGTTCATGGGATATATATATATATATATATATATATATATATATATATATATATATATATATATATATATATATGTGTGTGTGTGTGTGTGTGTGTGTGTATGTGTGTGTGTGTGTGTGTGTGTGCAATTGGTATATTTTATGATCTCTCCAATGACTTCCATTTTGTGGATCATGATACTCTCTTAAAAAACTCAAGTTTTATGTAACTCACGACTTTTCACATAGCTGGTCTGAACCATAGTTGACAAACATAATGCAAAAGGTTGTGCTGGATAATTTACACAGTGTCGAAAAGGTAGAAACTGTTAGTGACTGCGGTAAAATCACAAAGGGAGTAACACGGGGGGAGTCATCCAAGATATGGAAAGGATCCTACCGGATGCCATGAAGGGTACAGGGTACAGCCAGCTGCAGGTGGTGGCTCATGTCGGCACTAATGTCGTGTGTCGCTATGGATCGGAAGAGATTCTCTCTGGTTTCCGGCGGCTATCTGAGTTGGTGAAGACTGCCAGTCTTGCTAGCAAGTTGAATGCAGAGCTCACCATATGTAGCATCGTCGACAGGACCGATTTTGGACGTTGGGTACAGAGCAGAGTAGAGGATCAGAATCAGAGACTCAGACGGTTCTGTGACGGTGTAGGCTGCAGATTCCTCGACTTGCACCATAGGGTGGTGGGGTTTCGGGTTCTGCTAAATAGGTCAGGTGTCCACTACACACAGGAGGTGGCTACGCGGGTAGCGGCTGCTGTGTGGCGTGGACTGGGCGGTTTTTTAGGTTAGACAGTCTCGGGAAAGATCGAAAAGGGCTCCAGTCTCAAAGGGTACAGGGCAAAGAAACGATGAGAATCGACCAAGCAGCAGTCTGTATTGTAGTTGTAAATTATCGTAGCTGTGTTGGTAAAGCACGAGAGCTTCAAGCGCTGATAGAAAGCACTGAAGCTGAAATCGTTATTGGAACAGAAAGCTGGCTAAAGCCGGAGATAAATTCTGGTGAAATTTTTACAGTGGCGCAAACCGTGTTCGGAAAGGATTTTTAAATAAAGTAGGTGGTGGTGCGTTTGTGTCTGTTGGTAGTAGTTTATCTTGTAGGGAAGCTGAAATAGATAGTTCCTGCAAATTACTATGGATACAGGTTATACTCAACAGCCGTACCAAAAAAATTATTGGTTCCTTCTATCGACCCTCGGACCCAGATGATATAATAGCTGAACGGTTCAAAGAAAACTTGAATCTCATTACAAGTAAGTACCTCACTCGTACAGTTATAATTAGGGGAGACTTCAATCTACCCCTTACAGAAGCTCTCCTGCGAACCTTGCAAGGTTCGCAGGAGACCTTCCAAACTTTAGTTTGGAAGGTAGGAGACGAGATACTGGCAGAAGTAAAGCTGTGAGTACCGGGCGGGCGTGAGTCGTGCTTCGGTAGCTCAGATGGTAGAGCACTTGCCCGCGAAAGGCAAAGGTCCAGAGTTCGAGTCTGGGTCGGGCACACAGTTTTAATCTGCTAGGAAGTTTCATAGCTGTTGGCATGAGTGACATAAAAGTAGATATGTTAGGTGTAGCGAAACAACTTAAATCACTTAAGAAAGGCAAGTGTTCCGGTCCAGATGGTATACCAATCAGGCTCTTTTCAGAGTATGCAAACACAATAGCGCCTTTCTTAGCAATCATATACAGCCACTCGCTTGTCGAAAGGTCTGTTCCTAAAGACTGGAAAGTAGCACAGGTCACACCAATATTCAACAAAGGAAATAGGAGTAACCCATTGAATTAGAGACCCATATCACTGACCTCAATTTTCAGTAGGATTTTGGAGCATATACTGAACATTATGAATCACCTTGAAAAAATGACTTATTGATATATAACCAACACGGATTCAGAAAATATCGTTCTTGTGCGACACAGCTAGCTCTTTATTCCCATGAAGTAATGAGTGCTGTCGACAATGGCTCTCAGATCGATTCCGTATTCCTAGATTTCCAGAAGGCTTTTGATACCGTTCCTCACAAGCGACTATTAATCAAATTGCGTGCATATGTAGTATCATCTTAGTTGTGTGACTGGATTCGTGATTTCCTCTGAGAGAGGTCACAGTTCGTAGTGATAGACGGTAAACCATCGAGTAGAACAGAAGTCATATCTGGCGTTCCGCAAGGTAGTGTCATAAGCCCTCTGCTGTTCCTGATTTACATAAATGACATAGGTGATAATCTGAGCAGCCCCCTTAGATTGTTTGCAGATGACGCTATAATTTACCGTGTAGTGAAATCATTAGACGATCAATTCCAATTACAAAATGATCTAGAGAGAATTTCTGTTTGGTGCGGAAAGTGGCAACTGCACTACAGAAAGAAAAGTGCGGGGTCATCCACAAGGATACTAAAAGAAATCCGATAAATTTTGGGTACACCACAAATCGCATAAATCTAAGGGTTATCAATTAGACTAAATACCTAGGAATTACCATTACGAGCAACTTAAAGTGGAAAGACCACATAGATAATATTGTAGGGAAGGCGAAACAAAGACTGCGCTTTGTTGTAGGAACACTCACAAGACGCGACAAACCTACAAAGAGACAGCCTACATTACACTTGTCCGCCTCTGCTGGAATATTGCTGCGCGGTATGGGATCCTTACCAGGTAGGATTAACGGAGGACATCGAAAAGGTGCAAAGAAGGGCAGAGCTCGTTTCGTGTTATCACGCAATAGGGGTGAGAGTGTCACTGATATGATACGCGAGTTGGGGTGGCAGTCACTAAAACAAAGGCGGTTTTCTTTGCGGCGAGATCTATTTACGAAATTTCAGTCACCAACTTTCTCTTCCGAATGCGAAAATATTTTGTTTAACACCCACCTACGTAGGGAAAACTGATTATCATAATAAAATAAGAGAAATCAGAGCTCGAACGGAAAGATTTAGGTGCTCCTTTCTCCCACGCTCCATTCGAGAGTGGAATGTTAGAGAAGTAGTATGAAAATGGTTCGATGAACCCTCTGCCAGGCACTTAAGTGTGAATTGCAGAGTAACCTTGTAAATGTAGATGTAGATGTACTCCTATTCCTTATATGTGTGAATGATCTTCCGGTTAACATCCAACGACTAAAATTGGATACTTTTTGTTGAAGATGCTAGTGTTCTAATAAATACCATTAAAGAGAAAGCAACAGAAGAGTTAGTATATCAGATTTCGATGAATTATTAAGTGGTTCTCTGGAAATGGACTCTCCCTAAATTTTGAAAAAACACTTGTGTAAATACTGATGAAAACTTGAAATGGATGAAACACATTACAATTGCGTTTAGCGACTTTTGCTCTTCGCACAAGTGCCAATCTTGGGAACAGAGGTATCAAGCTCCTGACGTATTTTGCATATTTGCACTCAAAAATGTCGCACGGAATAATTTTCTGAAGTAACTCGTGACTTAGAAAGGAACTATTGATTGCAAACAATGGAGCAGTAAGAATAATATGTGGTGTTAATCCACGGACGCCACCTAGGCACTGCGTCAAGGAGTTAGGCATTTTAACTGCGCGGTCACAGTACATAAAGCTATTAATGAAATTCGTCAGAAAGGATCAATCACAATTTGAGAAGAACAGTGATGTGCGTACCTACACTACTAGGGGGAAAATGACCTTTATTAAGAATTTGTTAAAACTGTAAGTGACTCAGAGAGGAGTTCAATATGCAGCAATAAAAATTTGTATCATTCGGCCAATAATATAAAATGTCTGACAAGTAGTCAGGTAGCGAAGCAAGTTTTAAATCTAAGTTCAAGCAATTTCTTCTTGACAACTCCTTCTATTCCATTGACGACTTTCTACTTAAAAACTGGTAGGAAAAAAGCTTGTTTTTTAACTGTATTTGCGTGAGTAGCTATAAAACGACAATATGTTTATGAATGTTAACACTAAACGTATATACTTAGCAACGTAGGCACTGCGTCAAGGAGTTAGGCATTTTAACTGCGCGGTCACAGTACATAAATCTATTAATGAAATTCGTCAGAAAGGATCAATCACAATTTGAGAAGAACAGTGATGTGCGTACCTACACTACTAGGGGGAAAATGACCTTTATTAAGAATTGTTAAAACTGTAAGTGACTCAGAGAGGAGTTCAATATGCAGCAATAAAAATTTGTATCATTCGGCCAATAATATAAAATATCTGACAAGTAGTCAGGTAGCGAAGCAAATTTTAAATCTAAGTTCAAGCAATTTCTTCTTGACAACTCCTTCTATTCCATTGACGACTTTCTACTTAAAAACTGGTAGGAAAAAAGCTTGTTTTTTAACTGTATTTGCGTGAGTAGCTATAAAACGACAATATGTTTATGAATGTTAACACTAAACGTATATACTTAGCAACGTAGGCACTGCGTCAAGGAGTTAGGCATTTTAACTGCGCGGTCACAGTACATAAATCTATTAATGAAATTCGTCAGAAAGGATCAATCACAATTTGAGAAGAACAGTGATGTGCGTACCTACACTACTAGGGGGAAAATGACCTTTATTAAGAATTTGTTAAAACTGTAAGTGACTCAGAGAGGAGTTCAATATGCAGCAATAAAAATTTGTATCATTCGGCCAATAATATAAAATGTCTGACAAGTAGTCAGGTAGCGAAGCAAGTTTTAAATCTAAGTTCAAGCAATTTCTTCTTGACAACTCCTTCTATTCCATTGACGACTTTCTACTTAAAAACTGGTAGGAAAAAAGCTTGTTTTTTAACTGTATTTGCGTGAGTAGCTATAAAACGACAATATGTTTATGAATGTTAACACTAAACGTATATACTTAGCAACGTAGGCACTGCGTCAAGGAGTTAGGCATTTTAACTGCGCGGTCACAGTACATAAATCTATTAATGAAATTCGTCAGAAAGGATCAATCACAATTTGAGAAGAACAGTGATGTGCGTACCTACACTACTAGGGGGAAAATGACCTTTATTAAGAATTGTTAAAACTGTAAGTGACTCAGAGAGGAGTTCAATATGCAGCAATAAAAATTTGTATCATTCGGCCAATAATATAAAATATCTGACAAGTAGTCAGGTAGCGAAGCAAATTTTAAATCTAAGTTCAAGCAATTTCTTCTTGACAACTCCTTCTATTCCATTGACGACTTTCTACTTAAAAACTGGTAGGAAAAAAGCTTGTTTTTTAACTGTATTTGCGTGAGTAGCTATAAAACGACAATATGTTTATGAATGTTAACACTAAACGTATATACTTAGCAACGTAGGCACTGCGTCAAGGAGTTAGGCATTTTAACTGCGCGGTCACAGTACATAAATCTATTAATGAAATTCGTCAGAAAGGATCAATCACAATTTGAGAAGAACAGTGATGTGCGTACCTACACTACTAGGGGGAAAATGACCTTTATTAAGAATTTGTTAAAACTGTAAGTGACTCAGAGAGGAGTTCAATATGCAGCAATAAAAATTTGTATCATTCGGCCAATAATATAAAATGTCTGACAAGTAGTCAGGTAGCGAAGCAAGTTTTAAATCTAAGTTCAAGCAATTTCTTCTTGACAACTCCTTCTATTCCATTGACGACTTTCTACTTAAAAACTGGTAGGAAAAAAGCTTGTTTTTTAACTGTATTTGCGTGAGTAGCTATAAAACCACAATGTGTTTATGAATGTTAACACTAAACGTATATACTTAGCCCACAAATCGAAACGTTGTACATCATCTCGACTAAAGAATTATTCAGATAATATATGGAAATTATAACTAACCTACGTTGGCACTCTTAAAACGATTACGCAGTTGACTGGCCTCCAAAAAGTGTTCCATCTTCATTCAGAAGCTTTAATACGAAGTCCGATGACGTATTTTATGAGCCTCATTCTATTACTGGGTGATTTCTGATTTTAAACTTTTAGTTATCTTTCAGAATCACACATCATTATGTCAAAGTCAGACCGCCAATACAGGCTCCGCCGATTTTGTAAGACATTCCGTCTAAAATTATAGTCGCTCTTTTCCACATCTCCTTGCTATGTTCATCCAGAACCGCATTTCATAAAATAAGAAGTTACAAGCAGAGGATGTGCGATTATAGGCTGTACGAATGGCTCACACTTCTTTCCCCGACACAGAATTTCATGCAGGACGTGCGAGTTGCATCATTTAACACTTCCTGCTGCTGGTCACAGGACTGTACATAAACTCACTCCAGATCTACATCTATGTCCATACTCCACAAGGCACCTTACGGTGTGTAGCGGAGGGGATTTTGTGTTCCACAGTCCCTCATCTTTCTTGTTCTTCTCGCAAATAGCTCATAGCTCAAATGGCACTGAGCAATATGGGACTTAACAGCTGAGGTCATGAGTCCCCTAGAACTTAGAACTACTTAAACCTAACTAACCTAAGGACATCACACACATCCATGCCTGAGGCAGGATTCGAATTTGCGACCGTAGCGGTCGTGCGGTTCCACACTGTAGCGCCTAGAACCGCTCGGTCACAGCGGCCAGCAAATAGTTCATGGGAAGAATCCGTGAGAGCTCGGATCTCTCTAATTTTAGCTGTATGGGCTCTTCGCAAAAGACACGTAGAAGGGCACAATATATTCTGAGAACGTACACTCTTGGACCTTTAACAGTAAACCTCACCATGATGCAGAACGCCTCTCCTGCAGCATCTCCTACTGGTATCGGCTAAGCATCCCTATGAGGCTTTGCGCTTACTAAATGAATCTGTAGAGAATCAGGCTGCTATTCTTTGTACATCTATTTCCTCTGTTAATCGTGTTTAGTACAGGGTCCCACTATCGGGACATTGTAAAGAATTGGTGGAACGATGGTTTTGTATGCAACTTCCTTTGTGGATGGACTACATTTCCTGTGGATTCTTCCAATGAATCTCAGTCTGGCATCTTCTTACCTGTGACTCATTTGATTCGATCGTTCCACTTTAAATCTCTCCGTACGACTACTCATAATACTCAATGGAAGTGACTGCTTCCAGTGAGTGTTCTGAAATCGTGTAGTCACACAATAATGGATATTTCTGACTGTTTATACTCAGCACGTTACATTTGTTTATTTGATAATCAATTTCTAATTCCTGAACCAATCATCGATCCTTTGCAGGCCTTAAAATTTATCGAAAGCAACCGATATTAATGCAGGAACCATTATTTTCAATGGCAGGTAGGGCTACTTCCGACATTGCCAACCAAATTTACATACTCAAATACAACGAAAAGCACTTTGTAGGATCTTCAACACGGATAGCCTGTTTCGTGATGCCGGATGATGATGATGATGATGATGATGATGTTACTACCAAGAATAACTTTATGTTAGTTGCTCAAGGAAGGGATCAACCAAGAATCTGATTCCTCTTGTACATAAAGGGTAAACAAACAAAGTTGTTATTACGTTCGACGTTATTTTAAGCAATGGGGGCACATACGAGGGCTATCCACAAAGTACATTACGTTTTGGAATTAAAAATAAATAAAGTATTGGAAATTTTTTTTATTATATACAGATGAAAGCCACACTTAAATACTACTTTTCTACATAGTTGCCATTTAAATTAAGGCAGTTATCGTAGCGATGGACGAGCTTGGAAATTCCTTCGTCGTAAAATTCGACCGCCTGCGCCTTCAACTACGTGGTTACCTCTTCTTGAAGCTGTGCGTCGTCATCAAAACGCTGCATAGCCAACCACTTCTTCATTGCTGCGAATAAGTGGAAGTCGCTCGGTGCCAGGTCGGGACTGTATGGCGGATGAGGACACAACTCCCACTTAAAAGATTCGAGAACTTCACGAGTGGCATTTGCCGTGTGGGCCCGGGCGTTGTCATGAATCAGCAAGATCTTTGAGCCCCGTTTTCCCCTGTGCTTGTTTTGTGTTGCTCTTCTGAGGTTGTGCAGAGTTTGGCAATACCTTTGAGAGTTTATTGTAGTGCCTCTTTCCAGGAAATCCACAAAAATCACACCCTTTCTGTCCCAAAAGACAGTCGCCATCACCTTCCTTGCCGACATTGTCTGCATGCATTTCTTGGGTTTTTGGGGGAAATTTGTGTGCCCCCACTGCATTGACTGCAATTTTGTCTCGCAGTTCACATTCTTAACCCATGTTTCGTCACCAGTAACGATGCAATCGAGTAATGAGTCGCCATCTTTCTCGTAAGCGTCCAAAAACGTTAACGCTGCAGCCATTCGCTGATTTTTGTGAATCTCTGTCAAGATTTTTGGTATCCATCTTGCACAAAACTTGTGGTAACCAAGCTTCTCGGTAATGATTTCGTGCAACAAACTTCGTGAAATTTGTGGAAAACTCATAGAGAGTTCCGTTATTGTGGAATTACGGTTTTCACGGACCGCGGCATCGACTTTTTCGTCAAGTTCGGCAGTCACTATGCTGGGTCTTCCACTTCGCTCTTCGTCGTGAACGTTAGTTCGGACATTTAAATTTTATGACCCATTGACGCACTCCACCTTCAGTCATTATGTTGTCCCCATACACTTCACAAAGCTGCCGATAGATTTCTATCGGTGTACAGTTTTTTGCAGTCAGAAACCTTATTACAGCACGCACTTCACAATTCGCGGCATTTTCAATTAACGCTGACATTTCAAACTGTCACAGAAGCTCAACGGAGTACAGCACGAACCTCTCACTAGCACGGCAGGATGCCGACTGAGCGGCGGAATGCCATGACACCAAGATGGCCGCGCTAGCCCCGCCCCTAACGGACACAAACTAAAACGTAATGTACTTTGTGGATAGCCCTCGTATAAACAAGATGAATTTATTGTACATACAAATTATGAACATCCACAATAAGAATAATCTTTCGATCAATGCAAAACTGAGACATTAACAGGTAGTGAGCAACCCTGGAGCCTTGTATATAGCAGAATGTGTGAACATCGTAATAACAGGCTAGAATTTGTGAAACGCAGGACTATCAGGAAGATACAGTGACCTCGAAGAAAAGAGGATTGTCAGTATAGAAAACAAGTCACCCAAGACCTGTATACTGAGACACACAGACTCTCTGGCAGGAAAAGGAGCATGTTCTTTGGTCACATCCTTGGAATGGACCTGGTGAGGAAAGCGGTCGACGACGATGCACCAGATAAATCAGTATCTTGTGGACAAGAGAACCAAAGTACGCTGGATCTAACAAGTACAAACGGACCTGGAAGAAACGGCAATACATGAAACAGATATTTGTAGCACAATGATTTTCAAATAAAAAGTTCAGGCTGTGATAGATTTCGAGGTCAGAATTAGACCTAGAGCAAAATCATCATCTACAGAACAGCGAAAAAGGTTGCAAAATATGAGAAAGAAAGAGCATGAGACAAGGTTAAGACCAAGGAAACGAAGCTCACGCGGCCCTCAGATGGTCAAATAGAAAAGAAGAGGTAAATTTGTAAAGATTTTATTTTACTATTTGTATAATTTTTTATATTTTTGAGGACTTTTGATTAAATGACGTCGGTTTTTCTCTGTAGATAACAACTTGCCTTCTTTTTCTGTTTAATGGAAAACATAAAAATAAGTAGTTTGTCAACTCCAGCTAGCCCATTGTTTCTAGGAAATGTGATACACCGATCGCTTAAGACAGCCCCCAACGAACCACTGTGCTACTTGGAAGCTGTTTGAACAAAGCTGTTCCAAGAATCGGGTTACAGCTACTGGTAGCGGTCGACAGCCACAAAGACTAACTGCACTTGAAGTCAAAAAATACTGTGTGACGTCATGCCCCAGCACAAATGTAAGTTTAGTATAAGCGGTAAGAGTTCCTGAGCTTTGTAAGTGTGTTAACACTGCGGAGCCACGAAAAAGCCGTTGCCTGTACCGCGTTACATTCCCAACGTATGAGAAGCATTTGACGCATCATGTACGTAACATATCCGCAGTGAGATCTGCTCTATAAACTAAGAGACACTATTCCAGAAAAACACTCCGTGCCTGTGGTAGTTGCGTTGGTTTGTAAAACCACGACGTTACTACAGTAAGTGCTGTGAACGTCATGTCCACGACGTTGGCATATACTGACCTTGTAACTCCTGGTATTTCAGTGCGAAAGTGCTACACATTTGTCGGCGATCCAGATACCTGCCGCGGGACTCCGGTGCCTTGTTTTGATATTTTCTTCCTCGCAGCGTTATTGTCGAATGATTACGCCAGAGGAAATGTTACTGTTCAGAGTAGGTAGTGTCACAGACACTAAATAACGCCGTTGAGTCGATATACCTTGGATTTCCATGAGCAATTGGTAATGACCACGACTAAATGGGTTTAGTGGCTCGAAATAATACATCGATTGTGAAACAGAAAAATCTAATCATTGTGGGAAAGTGTACAAGTTGCCGCTACGAGAACGTTCTACTCCCTTTAACAAGTACAAATTTCGGTAGTGTACTTAAATTTTTGTGGAGAAAGGAATTAATTACATATTATTAGAAGTTATATAATAAAACTAATTCACTTAATGTATAGAATGGTCGCCAATTCATTTTTCAAACAATTTTTTATCAGCTACCAATTTTCCGTGACGTGAATATAACTCGTGTGCTCATAACGAAATATTGAACAAAGACGTTTATCAAGACAATTAAAATCAGTGTCATGTAATACTCGTATGGGTTATACGTTACGTATATTAAGTAATAACCACTACGACAGTTTTAATAAATTCTGTTATAGTGAGAAACCACTGTCTTTCTACAAGAAAATATGTCAAAAATTGTTAGTGTTGAACAACTAAGCAATCAAAACACACTTCACATGCTGCATTCTAGCCATGGAGTCTCCACATTAGCAATATTTTATTTATCGTCCCTATAACGCTAACTTCGATCAACCATTAATGTACTATTAAATTGAACTAATTTACTTTGTACCTTAAATGAAATAATAGCGGAATTCAACTAAAGAAAACTGTCGAATATGACGAACAAAACGCAACATATATGGAAAAATATAATTGAAAATAGAGTAAGAATTAGAAAAGATGCTTGGATAATTAGTGGAAGTGAAACATGGACGATAAATAGTTTGGACAAGAAGAGAATAGAAGCTTTCGAAATGTGGTGCTACAGAAGAATGCTGAAGATTAGATGGGTAGATCACATAACTAAGGAGGAGGTATTGGATAGAATTGGGGAGAGGAGGAGTTTGTGGCACAACTTGACAAAAAGAACGTACCGGTTGGTAGGACATGTTTTGAGGCATCAATGGATCAAAAATTTAGCATTGGAGGGCAGCGTGGAGGGTAAAAATTGTAGAGGGAGACTAAGCAGATTCAGAAGGATGTAGATTGCAGTAAGTACTGGGAGATGAAGAAGCTTGCACAGGATAGAGTAGCATGGAGAGCTGCATCTAACCAGTCTCAGGACTGAAGACCACAACAACAACACAACTTCTAGGGACTAATGATAACGACCTTTAAGTTACAGGAAGTTTATGAAAAGTAGTACTTATTGTATCTACCTCAGTATATCAGGAGCCCGCATCTCGTGGTCGTGCGGTAGCGTTCTCGCTTCCCACGCCCGGGTTCCCGGGTTCGATTCCCGGCGGGGTCAGGGATTTTCTCTGCCTCGTGATGGCTGGGTGTTGTGTGCTGTCCTTAGGTTAGTTAGGTTTAAGTAGTTCTAAGTTCTAGGGGACTTATGACCACATCAGTTGAGTCCCATAGTGCTCAGAGCCATTTGAACCATTTGAATCAGTATATCAGGAAAAGAATCGAGGCACAAGGGCGAGAAGGTGCCCGGTCATAAGGATGATTAGCCTCGGAGAACTAAGACTCACGAATATTCTATTGGGGCCACATTGGCAAAGCGCATGTACGACTATCAGAATCAGACTGAATGGCCTTAGAGTAACAACAATCCGATGTCTACAGAGATTACAGGGAAACTGACCAGCGGATCTAGACACAAACATACATGAGGAGCGCCTTGCTGACGATCGGGAAGAACGCATTTATTATCCGGGAGTGCGATGTGTAGCTAGACCGCAAGGAGAATAACTGCAGCCTGGAGATAGCTTACACCATACTGCAACCCCCGGATGTGTGACTTTCCGAACCTAGAAGAAAAGCATCTGTCAATTCTCCGTGTTTTCAGTCATTTATTCATTATAACAAGAGCTGATGAACTGTTTGAAAAACAATGTCAAGTCCCCACTAAACTGTAAGCATTATGTGTCAGGTTCTTCGAAACACATTTCGCCTTACCCTTTATGGTGTAGGTTAACTTGGTATTTTGTCCACAAAACGGAAAGAAAACTTTTCCACTTGCCCTCTCTTGAAAAGTAGTTCATAATCTCATTAATCGTGGGTTTTACGCCGTGTCTACAAACAGTCGGCATGTTAATTTATGGATGTGGGAACGTTAGCGATAGATGGTGGCCGGATGTCCTTCCTGTCACCGTCAATAGGCCCCCTCCCCCTCCTGGGACGGAATTGGAGTACTCTGTCCGCATCTAGCGTTGTTCCATGTGAAAGTGTGCAAACGTTATGTTTGCAAATCATGTTAGGTTGGTCGTGAGTGCCAGAATGGTATTCACCTGACTGGATGTGGGAAATCGCCTAAAATACACACCCAGGGGGTCGGCGGATTGATCTCGTCGTTAATCCGCCGGGCGGATTCGATCCGGAGCCAGCGCGACTCGCAGGATCCCGGAAAAACGTATTGACGTGCGTTGCTATTCGACCGGATATGGTCGCGAAATACTTACTCGAAAAAATGCAATGGTAAGAGGTCTTCGAAGTGCATTGTTGTGAGAGATCATTGAAGTAAACAGAATAGCTTGCAAACGATAGCGACAGAAACCTCCACAAATAACTCTTAATTGAGTCTTATAGCATTAGTAGGCTTCAACTTTGGTTTGATGTTTACGTCACTTGTCTATTTTTCTAAATACCACATCTACTGGAGATACTACTGATACGTATGAAGAACCGGTATCTTCATACCTGGCCTCTAAAAGTGGATGTGGTATTCTGCACTATGTCCAATTTTGATTGATTTTCACGATAGGGAGACAGTATTTGCCATTTTTTCCAGTCAACATTTGACTTCTGTGCCAAATGCGTATTGTATCCTGGAAAGTGTTCCGTCCGTGGTATAAACATTACTACAAACCCTAGCTCGAAGTTTCTCATTTTGAGATGTGGTTTACCTGGGACCACATGAAAACTCTGCTTGGGGGTCCAACGTAAAATGGATGTTCCATAACAAGTATTTTTAATACTTGGAGATGACAACAAAGTCTGTCGAAACACTGACTCAAATAAAGGAATAATTATGCATCTAGGCTGTTCAATGTTTTAGCAGATTCCAGCTCGTTTTAGCATACCGATAAATAGCATTTAGAGGTCTCTCCTCTATTTTATTTTCTATTGTAATTCACTTACGTTCTCAGGTTATCACGACGATTTAGTTCAAACTTACTTCTGTAAACGTAGTATTATACAAGCTTTGCAGAGAATGTCAGTCTTTCGGCGCATAGCGCACGCAACAGTTCATCCGGAAACGCGGGAACAAACAGACTTGGAAACAAATTAATTCTCTTTGATACGGAGGCTGTACGCGGAACGGCACTACGCTCACGTAATTCTCCCAGAAGAATGTCGATTGTACTCCGCCGCCACCAAGAATTGTTTGTCGCTTAAAATGCAAATGAAATTTGAGATTCTCTTGCGAAAGTTGGCTCTGCCCTCATTTCACGGTCCACCCGACCAATACGGAAGATAAAGTTTAGCCCAGGAAAAAGCAGTGGGAGTCAGAAAATTGCATCTAAATGAACGGACGTTATTTACAGAACCAAGAAAGGAATCGTGCAAGCCTGCATCTTTCTCGTTGTTCCCAGAGGATTAATAAAGCTTGAATTCCTTCATTTCACGTGTTTTGTGCCTGAATTCTTTACATTATTTACGCTGCCCCACTGATGAAAGTACAAGAAACGATTCTTACTTTCGAAAACCTGTATTCGGGAAGGAAGTGGTGGTTCCTTTGTTACCTTGCGTTATATTTCAAAAAATGTCATTATTTAAGTTCATAAAAGTTGTTGTTCGTTATTAAGTCTCACACGAAAGGACAGAAAAGGATATTTCAGATTTGCAATTTTCCTTCGAAATATAATTTAGCAAGTGAGTGAAATTTTAATGTAATGTCTCAATAATTAATTTGAAATGTTAGTTTGCTATTTATCAGCTGTCAAATCAAGAGAGGCACTCCCGCGAATAGATTGTCGTCGTATACTAGTTCTCAATGAGTGTAGAACTTGATATGCTGCCGCAGTGTGAACTTCAACTTTTCTTGAAACTGCGATTGTAAAATTATCGTTGCCAATAACAAAAAGACGACATGTAATTTACCTCTCATGTGACACACAGTTTTGCTCAGTTTACTGTTAGTTCGCCGCAGTATCTATTCATTAGCGTTCCATTTATCATTCCGATGCGTCACCAGTGACATGAAATTATGAGAGTCCGGTGTTGCCCTTGTACAGTTCGTTTTCCTTGGTCTGTTTTCTTTGACTGTCAACATCCTTGTGCCTTACGAAATTTCCAGTGTGTACTTCTTTATTAAAAAAATGGGAAACATGAGCATGTCCATGTGAAGCTAGAGTATGTATTACTAGCCGTGACCCGAGATGTTAGCCGCGGTTAAACAGTTCTTTATAGAGAAATGTTAATGCTGAAACTCGCTACCCAAACGTATGTCCCATGACAAAAGATATATCATGGAAGTAGTGAGGCGCTAGACACTTGTGGCCCAGCAAACGACGATGGGAAAAGCTGACGGAATACATCTAGCTCACAACTCACATGTTATAGTAGACATTTGGGTCTCCATAAACATCAAGAAAAATCTTTTTTTACCGTGCTAGGCACTTCCCTAAAAATCGTATTTATTTGATTACTTGCTCCCTTTAAAGGCACGTTTTGAAATCGCTACTCGATAACGTAAAAATTATTTCCTTAAGTAATGAAGGAAAAAAATTTTACGCGACTGAGTAGCGAATAATCTTGACTGTTTGCGACATGCCTAGCACGGGGAAAAAACATATTTTTCTTGGTGTATATGGAGAGCCGGAATTTTAATACGTCTCTGTAACAATAACAATGTTCCGTTACTTATTGTTCTCTGCGTATATGTAGAGACTTCTGGCTCACGGCACACGCATTTAGACAACGCAGAGCTGCCCGTGCGAAAAATGTGGTGTGCCCAGAACAATACCCGCCACTTAACGTTTGTCCTTGACTCTTGTTTATAGTGATGACCATTTTCAAAGGAAACCTCAAGCGTTTGAACTAGAAAGGTAAGTATGTTCAAGTGACTGGAATTTATGAAATCAATAATTTCATTTGTGAAAACAGTTAAAAACAAGCCTCTACGCCAAATTTAATGTATTCATTTTCTACTTACATCTGCATGGATACTCTGCAAATCACATTTAAGTGCCTGGCAGAGGGTTCATCGAACCACCTTCACAATTGTCATTCCAATCTCGTATAGCGCGCGGAAAGAACGAACACCTATATCTTTCCGAACCATCTCTGATTACCCTTATTTTATCGTGGTGATCGTTTCTCCCTATGTAGGTCGGTGTCAAGAAAATATTTTCGCATTCGGAGGAGAAAGTTGGTGACTGGAATTTCGTGAGATGATTCCGTCGCAACGAAAAACGCCTTTCTTCTAATGATGTCCAGCCCAAATCCTTTATCATTTCAGTGACACTCTCCCATATTTCGCGATGATACAAAACGTGCTGCCCTTTTTGTAGTTTTTCGATATAGTCCGTCAGTCCTATCTGGTAAGAATCCCACACCGCGCAACAGTAGTGTAAAAGAGGACGGACAAGCTTAATGGAGGCAATCTCCTTAGCAAATACTTAAGTTTCATTGGTGATTTATAGTCAAGTTATCCATCGTACGAGAACTGTAGTCATTTTCACCATCTCACTTTTGGAAAAGTGATTATTTCTTTTTAGGACTAAAAGCCCATGTTTTAATTCAGAGTATAGGCTATCTCCATTCCAAAGTTCATCCAAATTCAACCTGCTGATTCAGCGTGCAGGAGTAACAAAATGTTCAAATGTGTGTGAAATCTTATGGGACTTAACTGCCAAGGTCATCAGTCCCTAAGCTTACACACTACTTAACCTAAATTATCCTAAAGACAAACACACACACCCATGCCCGAGGGAGGACTCGAACCTCCGTCTGGAGCAGCCGCACAGTTCCAGACTGCAGCGCCTGAGACCGCTCGGCTAATCCCGCGCGGCCAGGAGTAACATACTATATGAACGAAGTAAGAAAATAAGAGATTAGTAGTTCGCTGCAGGGCAAATATTATAGTATTTGTACGTGCAACGACGTCATTTGCCATCACGTGTATGCCTGTTACCAGCGGATACACTCGCATATCATCAGATCCAGCCTCACTGAATGCCTACCACGCTCTACGTTTAAAGGTATGACATCGTTTCGTCGTACGCCATTTAAATGACGCAGTCGTTTTGAGTTTAGAAGGTCTCAGAAGCTGTACGGTATGCCTGGCGCCCAGAAGGTACAATGCAAAACACTTCCATGGCAGTATGGATTAAACACAGCCCGCCCGGTAAGCCGAGCGGTGTAACGCACGGCTTTCAGGATTGGGAAGGAGCGCCTGGTCCCCGGCGCGAATCCGCCCGGCGGACTTGGGTCGCGGTCCGGTGAGCCAGTCAGTCTGTGTATGGTTTTTAGGCGGTTTTCCATCTGCCTCGGTGAATGCGGGCTGGTCCTCCTTATTCCGCCTCAGCTACATTGTCGGCGATTGCTGCACTAACAAGTTGTCCACGTACGCGTACACCACCATTACTCTACCATGCAAACATAAGGGTTACACTTTTCTGGTGTGAGACGTTCCCTGGAGGGGGGCGGGGGGGGGGGGGTCCACCGGGGGCCGAAACGCGCAACGCAGTGGTTCGGTGTGGGGCGGCGGAGGATTGAAGTGGATTGCGGTAGTCGTCGTGGTGTTGTGGACCACTGCGGCTGCGGCGAGTACGGACCCTCTCCGTCGTTTCTAGGCCCCGGTTAAAATACAGTACAATGGATTAAACACTAACGATTGTATAGGCATTGTATTCGCTACGTTGAATCACTTTATGGAGGGCATATTAAACAACAAAAACATTTTCACAAATGATAACATTTTTAAGAGAAATGATTGTGCCACCTCCTTTTTATGCTTAGAGTCAAGACATCTTGTAGTACATACTTTTGAAAGTGTTCTGTATGTTAATTTCACATATAAGCTAATTCCATTCCAAATTTCTTCCAAATTCGTCGTGCTATTACAGCTTGGAGTAACAGACTTTCGTGTTTATAATACACTGACATAAAAAAGTTCCAGTACCAAGAAATAAGTTATGTAGAGTAACGAAATTTCGTGAATACATTTGTCTAGTTAACATATTCAAATGGTTAACGTTGCTAGATCACAGGTTAAGCTACCGGCTAGATAAGCCATTGAAAATGTGAAATTATAAGACATAAATAACCGGTTAAACAGCTAAAAGGTTGAATGAAAGCATGCAATAGTGCGTGCGTGGTGTCGCACTTGGTTCCGGATGTCAGTTTGTGGGCTTGAGTACCACGTCTGTTGCACTTGGTCGGTCGGTACACGGACGGTTAGCGCTGCTTGTGGATGAGTCTGGAATTGTCGTCCGATAATGTTGCCTATGTGCTCGATAGAAGAGAGATCTGGTGATCGAGCAGCCCAAGGCAACGTGATGATACTCCGTAGAGAATGTCGGGCTATAGTAGCGGTATGTGGTCGAGCGTTATCCTTTTGGAAAACGCGCCCTGGGATTCTGTTCATGGATCGCAGCACAACAGGTCGAGTCACAGGACTTGTTCAAATTTGCAGTCAGGGTGTGTGGGATAACCAAGAGACTGCTCCTCCTATCACATAAAATCGCGTGCCAGACCATAACCCCGGGTGTATGTCCAGTCTCTCTAGACTACAGTCAGATTGGTTGCAGGTGCTCACCTAGACTCCTGCTAACCATATGGCCCTAAATGGGGACGAGGCAGGATCAGCTTTCGGCAGAAAACACAAGACCTCAATTCCACCCTCCAATCAGATGTCGCTTGACACCACTGAAGACAGAAACTGTGGCGGTTTGTAGTCAGTGGTACGCATGTTACAAGGCTTCTGGCTTAAAGTTGTTCGTGAAGTATCTGCTACGTAACAGTTCGTTGTGCATGGTGGTGTCAACAACTGCTCAAATTGCTGCTGGAGATGCAGTGCGATGCGCCAGTCATATGATGAACACGATGGTCTTTCTTTTGGCAGTGTCACGTGGCCGTCTGGAGCACGGACTTTTGTGACAGTAAATTTTCGTGACCACCGCTGCCAGCAGCCATGTGCAGTGGCTACATTCATGTCAACTCATTTTGCAATACCGAAGAAGTAACATGAACCTTCTCGTAGCCCTACTACACAGCCTTGTTCAAACTCAGTGAGGAGCTGATGATGTCGCCTTTGAGGCCTTAAAGGCATGATTGACTAATCACGGCCGGCCGGAGTGGCCGTGCGGTTCTGGGCGCTGCAGTCTGGAGCCGAGCGACCGCTACGGTCGCAGGTTCGAATCCTGCCTCGGGCATGGATGTGTGTGATGTCCTTAGGTTAGTTAGGTTTAATTAGTTCTAGGTTCTAGGCGACTGATGACCTCAGACGTTAAGTCGCATAGTGCTCAGAGCCATTTGAACCATTTTTTTGACTAATCTCGTCCCACCTTAGAGGTAACTAACGCTAATGAGTATTACAGCATTTATTTAAAACAAACCTGTTTTACACCTTCGAGGTGGCGCTACTAGCGATATTCTTATGCGACGGGCGAGAAATCTGAACAGACATCGTATTTCACATGTAGGAAGACGCCTGTCAACTTTTGTTTTTGTTGCACAGCTTATTCTTGGCGTTGTGATGTTTTCTCCGTCAATTTATGTATGTGATCGAATATAATGCATTTGTGTCTATTTGAGTGTAAAACAAGAGATCTATGGTATTGTTACATGTCAAAAACATGTATTATTATCTCATATGCACCTACCCATGGTTATTCCAGTCGACTGTTTAACAGTGTAAATTAACTGCAGACAGTATTCAATACTACCAGTGGCTGCCTAGCTAACTTACTTCCTCCCTTTCCTTCCTTTTATTACGGTGAAGTGCCTGTCATTTTCTGCAGCCTTGGAGGGTTTATTCTAGATGGCTTACAACATGGGACTTTACTTAAAAGAACAAGGGGGAGTCATAAATTTGTTCAGAGCTGAATACTGTCCTTGGGAGCCGGCCGGTCTGGAACCGCGTGACAGCTACGGTCGCAGATTCGAATCCTGCCTCGGGCATGGATGTGTCTGATTTCCTTAGATTAGTTAGGTTTAAGCAGTTCTAAGTTATAGGGGACTGATGACCTCAGATGTTAAGTGCCATAGTGCTCAGAGCCATTTTTTGTCCTTGGCACCAGTTAGGGGGAGCAGAATTCGCTTCATTCCACTCCGTACACTGGAAGGTGCAAAGGGCCAGCTATCCGCCGTAAAACGGTATTGCTTCAGACGTTAAGACGATTGCTTTTACCAAAAGGTCAGGTGCAGCCTTCAGAAACGGTAGAGCATGAGACCCACTGCTTTCGTCACAAGGGAAACTTCCCATCGCACACCCCTCAGATTTAGTGGTAAGTTGGCCAACTGGATAGCTCGTGAAAAACTGAACACAGATCAAGCGTGAAAAAAATGAACGATCCAAGAACAAGAAGAGTAGTATAGGGCTACCATAACCAGCATCGACGTCGTAGGTTCATCACCGCCTCTTCCACACTTAGAACCGATATATTCACTGGTAATCGGAATGTTCTTCTTAGTCTGACGTCTTACTGTGCCCACCTCCTCGCGTGCCTCCGGTTTCCTGATTTTCTCGGTCGTATTAATGACAAAAATGAATAAATAAAAATAAAAATAAACGATGTTCATTGTACCTCTACTCCATGTTCCCTACGCTTTTCCTGTTTCCTGGAGGGTGGGAACGGGACATCGTGGCCAGGTCTCGGGCGGCGACCTATGCCCAATTCGCCCCTACACCTACATTTGGCCCCGGGAAGGTTCCGTTAAAAAAAAGTATCATGTTGTTGGACTGCCAGCCGAGCGAGCCGCGTTCGAAACTCACTGGTATCACTTTTTTCCTCACACAACATTATGAATTCTCCGTCCGGCCATTGAAATGTTTGTTCTCTTTCTGTAGTCTTGGCTGTTGTCATACTACACACTGGTTACAGAATATGAGTCATGTGGTAAAAATACGTAATCGTCGCAAGTAAATGTGATGAATAGTGAGAGCAGGTGAGATAAAACACAGACGTCTCGCAGAAATAGAAACGACAAATAAGAGTATGAACTATGCTACAACAAAGGAATTCAAGTCACGACTTCCAAAACGCAACGCAACTTCAAAAACGTTAAAACATATGTTTTGACAGAGCACAGAAACTGGGTGCTTGCGAAACTGTTGCGTACAATTGTTGCAGCTTATGTGAGACACTATTATGTTTTCATTATTTCCTTGGGAGTGATCACATTCATACCAACACCTATATCGCGCAAGGAGGCATATCTCATTCGCTTACCAGTCGAAGAAATTACGTGAATCGATAATAGATTCCTATCATATGACACACGTACTGTCACTAATGCCGTGTATGACACACCGCACACCAGACGTGCTTTCCGGTGGACCATTCGGATGAATTGTCGCCTTGTCTAACGCTTGCGGTTCCCGTTCGAAAGCACTTATTTTCGGCTGCTGATACAGTAGCTGTGTAGAATCAGCTGTAATTATAGGCAATAACTCGCTGTTGCAAACGGACGTTACACCACGAAACAGACACAAATTTGAATAAAGCTAAAAGGCCAAAGCTAACTGTTTTTAATCAGTTGGGTTTGAACCGAATTGGGCGCTTGGCTGTCCAACAACCGAATCGTATAGCCACGACGCCATTTCGCTTCTCGGCTGCTCTATATTGCACTTCTCGTTCTTGGACCGTTCATTGTTTGTTGTTGTCGTCTGCAGTCCTAAGACTGGTTTGATGCAGCTCTCCATGTTGCTCTATCCTGTTCAAGCTTCTTCCTCTCCCAGTACCTACCGCAGCCTACATCCTTCTGAATCTGCTTAGTGTATTCATCTCTTGGTCTCCCTCTACGATTTTTACCCTCCAGTACTAAATTGGTGATCCCTTGACGCCTCAGAACATGTCCTACCAACCGATCCCTTCTTCTAGCCTAGTTGTGCCACGAACTCCTCTTCTCCCCAAATCTATTCAATACTTCATCATTAGTTATATGATCTACCCATCTAATCTTCAGCATTCTTCTGTAGCACCACATTTCGAGAGCTTCTATTCTCTTCTTGTCTAAACTATTTATCGTCCATGTTTCACTTCCATACATGGTTACACTCCATACAAATAATTTCAGAAACGACTTCCTGACACTTAAATCAATACTCGATGTTAACAAATTTCTCTTTTTCAGAAAAGCTTTCCTTGCCATTGCCAGTTTACGTTTTATATCCACTCTACTTCGACTAACATCAGTTATTTTGCTCCCCAAATAGCAAAACTCCTTTACTACTTTAAGTGCCTCATTTCCTAATCTAATTCCCTCAGAATCACCAGACTTAATTAGTCTACATTCCATTATCCTTGTTTTGGTTTAGTTGATGTTCATCTGATACCCTCCTTTCAAGACACTGTACATTCCGTTCAATTGCTCTTCCAAGTCCTTTGCTGTGTCTGACAGAATTACAATGTCGCCGGCGAACCTCAAAGTTTTTATTTCTTCTCCATGGATTTTAATAACTACTCCGAACTTTTCTTTTGTTTCCTTTACTGCTTGCTCAATATACAGAAAAAATGATTCAAATGGCTCTGAGTACTATGGGACTCAACTGCTGTGGTCATAAGTCCCCTAGAACTTAGAACTACTTAAACCTAACTAACCTAAGGACAGCACACAACACCCAGCCATCACGAGGCAGAGAAAATCCCTGACCCCGCCGGGAATCGAACCCGGGAACCCGAGCGTGGGAAGCGAGAACGCTACCGCACGACCACGAGATGCGGGCAATATACAGATTGAATAGCATCGGGGAGAGGCTACAACCCTGTCTCACTCCCTTCCCAACCACTGCTTCCCTTTCATGCCCCTCGACTCTTATAACTGCCATCTGATTTCTGTACAAATTGTAAATAGTCTTTCGCTCCCTGTATTTTACCCCTGCCACCTTCAGAATTTGAAAGGGAGTATTCCAGTCAACATTGTCAAAAGCTTTCTCTAAGTCCACAAATGCTAGAAACGTAGGTTTGCCTTTCCTTAATCTTTCTTCTAAGATAGTCGTAGGGTCAGTATTGCCTCACGTGTTCCAACATTTCTACGGAATCCAAACTGATCTTCCCCGAGGTCGGCTTCTACCAATTTTTCCATTCGTCTGTAAAGAATTCGCGTTAGTATTTTGCAGCTGTGACTTATTAAACTGATAGTTCGGTAATTTTCACATCTGTCAACAACTGCTTTCTTTGGGATTGTTTATATTTTCCTTTTTGTCACAGTTCAGTACACCTCCTTCCTGTTTTTGTGCTTGATCCGTGTTCAGTTTTTGACGGTCTGTCCACTGTGCCCTCTTACCACTAAATCTGAGGTCGGTGCGATGCGGAGTTTCCCTCGTCAGAAGTCATGCCTCAGAAGTATTTTCTTTCAAAAATCCTTGCAATGGGCTTTCTGATTGAGTCATAATATCTATTTCTGTAGAATGCATCCTTTCCCACACATATCTACATGCGAGCACTTTCATTAATCTGAATCACAATCTTGTGAACGAGGGGGAGGTAGATTCTGGCTTTCTCCATATGCCACAGCCTCACTGACTAATTATAATAAAATCCACAGAAGAAGAATTTCTTTAACTTATTTATAATATTATTACTGGTCAGTACTCGAAAAGTCTGCTACTACTGGTCAGTCAGATTCCTACCATGGCAGACACAGTAGATTTTCAGAGAGTAAACATAAAGACTTGCTGCTGGGAGAACGAAGAGTAAAGACTTAACTGCTGCGTGATGACTCATAACAAGAGAATTGCTGTCGTACGGAAGTTTAGTACCGAAAACAGTGTGAACTGGACTTCAAATTTCTAGTCAGTACTGCCGCTTTCTTCCACCTCCAGACAATAAAAATGAGCCACCGGTGCGCTCACAGAGTCCAGTGGGCCACAATGCTAGTTAACTTTCGTCAGGGGCTAAATGCACAATTTTAGCTTGGGCAGCGCTGCTTCCATCACGCAGTTACGCAATTCTACTGTTGTTTAACTTATTATGGTGGGTTCCTTATTTAAATCACTAATCAATCTTGCATTCATTGGCACTATCCGAAATTTATTCTCGTTATTATACTTCTATTGTGTTCACCAAACTGCGCCAGAGGTAGATTTCCTAGTTGTAATCCTTTCCCCGTTTTCTAAATGCTTACGTACTTATCTCAGTGGGTAATTCATATTTTGATACCTTATAGTAATATTCCTAACTGTTTCCTAAGTGTGATGTCATACCCTTATTTTCAAGTTTGGTTGAATGACAGTGGTACTTGAATAAAATTTGCGTGGTCTTAGGGGGAGCTTCTCTTCTCTGTAGGTCACCAAGGATAAGACTTAAGCATCTTAGAGGTATGATAAACAACTCAATATGCGCCTAACCATGAATTAATAACATACTGAATTGGCTAAAATACCAGTTATCGTTATCAGCCAGTTCTATCAATGATGTGGCCTCTTTCAGTCGGCGTGTAATAAAGCAATTCCAATAAGATCTTCAATTTCTTCCGATCCTGAGCTTTCCGTTGCTAATTGAATCCCACTGTCTTCCTTATGTCTCTTTCCCAACTGTCTCGTGGTCGTCGTCTACGTCTTCTTCGGTAAACTGAGCTCCAGTCTAGGGACTTGTTTAGACCATCTACCATCTTTTGTTCCAGCAACATGACCTGCCCACTGCCATTTCAGTGTATTCACTCTTTCCATTATGTTGGTGACCTTCGCTGTTCGTCTTATTTCAACTGCTCTCTTCCTGTCTTTTTTCGTGTAACCCAACATTGATCTTTCCATTCCTCTTTGGACTACTGTTAGCTTCCTAACAATGAACTCATTTAATCTCCATGTTTCGCAGTCATAAGTTATTACTGACAATACACATTGGTCAGAAACAGATTTTTTCAGCTCAACCGACATCTTGGATTTCAAAACTGAAGAGTGCCCCCCCACAAACTTTCCAGCCCAATTTAATTCGTCGTAATATTTCTGGTTTTAAATCTCCTCTCGTGTTTATCAGTTTAGCCAGATCGATACATTCTGTGACCCTTGGGAGTTGTGTAATTATCTTGGCTCCATCTGTGTTCAGTTTTAAGCCAGCTTCAGAGCACACTAATGCTAGTTCAACTAATACTTGAAGTTGTTCTGTGTCATTTGCAAATAGGATAATATCATCCGCAAACCTCAAGTTGTTCAGCCTTTTTCCGAGAACTTCGCTATCTCTTAATTGCTCTTTTATGGATCTTGACATAGGATTACCAATAATAGTCTGGCGACTGAGTATAAACGAAAATTGGAATCCGTGGCCAACTCCTAACTCATTTTCTGGGTACTGTCACGTCTGTTTCTAGGACTTTGGAGAGCACATATTTTTGCGATTGTGACGAATGAACGTGACGTGACTAGTGTATATCTAGCTTACTGCAACACCTACCAAATGACCCGAATCCAAATAACGTTTCCTTCTAAGTCGTATCTATATTTAAGTCTTACAAAATATATATTTAGTTTTCCACATAAGGACATTTATTATGTGGAAGCCAATAGAAATTTTGCTATGTAACAATTAATCAGTTAATACGACAAGCTATTTCTGTAAGTTATATAGGCCCATTATCTGTGATACCTTCTACTGCCCCTCTGGTACCAAAGAAAATAATTTTTGTTGCCTTTATACCTATCCAACAATCGTGTATCTTTTTGTTGTTAGACTTTCCCACTTATCACTTCCCTCCTCATTCTTTTCTTTTCAGTCCACTTAAACTCAGTCTACATAATTTTCAATATTCTGCTTTTACGAGTCAGATTTACCTTGCCACAGATAATGAATCTAAATCGAATTGATGCCTATAAAATCACAAAGCTGTCACAACGTTTAGCGATAAAACTAATAATCGGTGAGCATTTGTGTGAGTTGTAATAACTCAGCGTAACTGTGAGCGCACATTTTATAAGTACTAGTGCAGGAGTGTCTGTTCTAGTAGGTATACTTTTTTGGCTACATACAAAGTATTTGTGAACAGCAATATGCGGTGATGATGTTTTTTCAGGTTATCAGTTGATGAAAACAGTCCTCTTTTAGTGATGTCTTACCAGCTTTCCTAATCGCCATGTTCAATACTGATGAATGTAGGTAACTTGACTAAATGTAACGATAACATGACACTATATCTCGGTTAATAATCCGAAAAAAATCATAAATTTTCTCATAAAACCTGCATTCCAGTACGTCATACATGGCATTTTACAAGTGCTTTTGAATTGTTCTACACTCCTGGAAATGGAAAAAAGAACACATTGACACCGGTGTGTCAGACCCACCATACTTGCTCCGGACACTGCGAGAGGGCTGTACAAGCAATGATCACACGCACGGCACAGCGGACACACCAGGAACCGCGGTGTTGGCCGTCGAATGGCGCTAGCTGCGCAGCATTTGTGCACCGCCGCCGTCAGTGTCAGCCAGTTTGCCGTGGCATACGGAGCTCCATCGCAGTCTTTAACACTGGTAGCATGCCGCGACAGCGTGGACGTGAACCGTATGTGCAGTTGACGGACTTTGAGCGAGGGCGTATAGTGGGCATGCGGGAGGCCGGGTGGACGTACCGCCGAATTGCTCAACACGTGGGGCGTGAGGTCTCCACAGTACATCGATGTTGTCGCCAGTGGTCGGCGGAAGGTGCACGTGCCCGTCGACCTGGGACCGGACCGCAGCGACGCACGGATGCACGCCAAGACCGTAGGATCCTACGCAGTGCCGTAGGGAACCGCACCGCCACTTCCCAGCAAATTAGGGACACTGTTGCTCCTGGGGTATCGGCGAGGACCATTCGCAACCGTCTCCATGAAGCTGGGCTACGGTCCCGCACACCGTTAGGCCGTCTTCCGCTCACGCCCCAACATCGTGCAGCCCGCCTCCAGTGGTGTCGCGACAGGCGTGAATGGAGGGACGAATGGAGACGTGTCGTCTTCAGCGATGAGAGTCGCTTCTGCCTTGGTGCCAATGATGGTCGTACGCGTGTTTGGCGCCGTGCAGGTGAGCGCCACAATCAGGACTGCATACGACCGAGGCACACAGGGCCAACACCCGGCATCATGGTGTGGGGAGCGATCTCCTACACTGGCCGTACACCACTGGTAATCGTCGAGGGGACACTGAATAGTGCACGGTACATCCAAACCGTCATCGAACCCACCGTTCTACCATTCCTAGACCGGCAAGGGAACTTGCTGTTCCAACAGGACAATGCACGTCCGCATGTATCCCGTGCCACCCAACGTGCTCTAGAAGGTGTAAGTCAACTACCCTGGCCAGCAAGATCTCCGGATCTGTCCCCCATTGAGCATGTTTGGGACTGGATGAAGCGTCGTCTCACGCGGTTTGCACGTCCAGCACGAACGCTGGTCCATCTGAGGCGCCAGGTGGAAATGGCATGGCAAGCCGTTCCACAGGACTTCATCCAGCATCTCTACGATCGTCTCCATGGGAGAATAGCAGCCTGCATTGCTGCGAAAGGTGGATGTACACTGTACTAGTGTCGACATTGTGCATGCTCTGTTGCCTGTGTCTATGTGCCTGTGGTTCTGTCAGTGTGATCATGTGATGTATCTGACCCCAGGAATGTGTCAATAAAGTTTCCCCTTCCTGGGACAATGAATTCACGGTGTTCTTATTTCAATTTCCAGGAGTGTGTAAAGGAAAAGATACGAAGCCGAAGTTTCAAAATTTCTGGGAAAAATTCGAAACGGTTCACAAACCTTTGATTATTTTAAGGAAAGTATGGCCCCATTCGTCTGTAAAGAAAAATCTTTTAATGTTACATATATTGTCGCTTGTGCCATGAAATCCCAAAGGACATAGTCAGCTATGAGAAGAGCTGAAGCTTCAAACTAAGACACCCACATTACACTGTGAGAGTAGAATATATGTTATAAGCTCCATGCAGACACATTTCTGCTGCGTTTCTACGTTTCACGGCTGCAATACATTGTGCGAATGGAGTGGTGCAGAAACTAGAAATGTAAGTTAACTTACTTTGGATAGTACTATTCTTGTGAACCAAAAGTCGGAACTGTACACAGATTCACCGTGAAATTCTGATGCGCCAGCGGCCTTGTCGCAGTGGTCACATCGGTTCCCGTCAGATAACCCAAGTTAAGAACTGTCGGGCTTGGCTAACGCTTGGATGGGTGACCGTCTGCCGAGCGCTGTTGGCAAGCTGGGTTCAGTCACTGTGAGGCCTATTGAAGAGCTGCTTTACTGAAAAGTAGCGGCAACGGTCACGAAAGCTGACACGACGTGGAGAGCGGTGTGCTGACCACATGCCACACGGTGCTTGGTCGATACCATTGGACCTTCCGAGGCCTGTACGGACGGTGATAGAGATGTAATGTCGCGTCCAGCCGCGATGAAATGGTGCCAGCAATTTTATGAAGACCACACAAACGTACGTGGGTCTGATTCGGAACGAAGGCCATCGTCATCAACCACTGACGACAATGTCCAGGTAGTCGAAGAAGTGATTTTCAGCAATGGCACATTTTCCAAGAACGCGGAGCTTCACACAGCAGTCCTGGAATAGCTCCGTGACAAGGGAACGGGTATATGTCTTAAAGGAACTCAACGATTGTTACATCGTTGTTACCGTTGTTTACGGATACTTAGTTACTCTGTTGGACAGGAGTGACAGGTATCTGTGTCACTTTGAAGCGTAGTGGGCTACTGAATAAAAGTTACTTGGCCTTCCATAATCTGTAACTTTCTTTCTGCAGCCCCCTTGTACATGATAAGTTCGCAGTTCACACGACAGTGTTGGGCTGAGACTTCATACAGCCAAACAAAGTTGGTCTCTGTAAATTCGTGAAGGGCTAAGCGCGGAAAGTTTTTCGTAACCCAACATCGAGGTCGCAGACTGCTTTGTCGAAACGAGCTCTCGAAAACAATTACGCTAGATATCGCTGCAACGAAGAACGCCTTTGCTTTGATTATTGCCACCGCATTTAAGTTATTATATATCTACATCTACATCCATACTCCGCAAGCCACCTGACGGTGTGTGGCGGAGGGTACTTTGAGTACCTCTATCAGTTCTCCCTTCTATTCCAGTCTCGTACTGTTCGTGGAAAGAAAGACTGTCGGTATCCCTCTGTGTGGGCTCTAATCTCTCTCATTTTATCCTCATGGTCTCTTCGCGAGATATACGTAGGAAGGAGCAATATACTGTTTGACTCCTCGGTGAATACGTAGGAGGGAGCAATATACTGCTTGACTCTTAGGTGAAGGTATGTTCTCGAAACTTCAACAAAAGCCCGTACCGAGCTACTGAGCGTCTCTCCTGCAGAGTCTTCCACTGGAGTTTATCTATCCTGTAACGAAGCGCGCTGCTCTCCATTGGATCATCTCTATCTCTTCTATCAACCCTATCTGGTACGGATGCCACACCGGTGAGCAATATTCAAGCAGTGGGCGAACAAGTATACTGTAACCTACTTCCTTTGTTTTCGGATTGGATTTGCTTAGGATTCTTCCAGTGAATCTCAGTCTGGCATCCACTTTACCGAAGATCAACTTTATATGATCATTCCATTTTAAATCACTCCTAATGCCTACTTTCAGATAATTCACGGAATTAATTACTTCCAGTTGCTGACCTGCTATATTGTAGCTAAATGATAAGGTATCTTTCTTTCTATGTATTTTGCAGCACATTACACTTGTGTACATTGAGATTCAATTGCCATTCCCTGCACCATGTGTCAATTCGTTGCAGATCCTCCTGCATTTCAGTACAATTTTCCATTGTTATAACCTCTCGATATATCACAGCATCATCCGCAAAAAGCCTCAGTGAACTTCCGATGTTATCCACAAGGTATACTTGCCACTCTCTCCCCTACTTCGTAATACGTAATACAGGATGAGATGCTCTTCCTTGAACTTTTTCGCTGTCCTCCAACAATCCTATCTGGCAAAGATCCCAGAAAAGGATAAGCGTATTGCTGGCTGTTTCCGTAGTAGGTTTGTTCCACCTTCTAAGTCTTTCGACAGTTTAAGGCGGTCGTAATTGTAATCACTAGCTATATAGTTGAATCGACAACCGCTACATTTGTATCGTTTATAGTGTAACCGAAATGTAACAGAATTTTTGTTACTCATGAGGAGAATGTCTCGTACTTTGCAGACATCGCGCCTAAATAATTTTGTCATTTGCACTTCTGGTTTCTACATTAGACGGTGAACGGAGTAAGGCGCCTGCTCAGATTGTCTCCTAAAACGCTTATACAAATCAAGAATTACATAGAGCCTATAACGCTTGTTTGTGGGATCCCAGGTATAACTTTCACCAGATGACGGTTACTACGAACTTTGGCCATAATCTTTCTGACAGGAAATGACGAACCTAGTCGCACAGCTGAGACAATACTCTGTAGGCAGGCAATTTGTTTAGCAACCACTTGCGAGGAATGATGCCAAAAGCATTCTGGTAACCAACATTAATTTGAGTGCCCTGACAATAGCAGTCGCCGGTTCAGCAGAATAATTGTAATCAAAATATTTACAGTATGAGCATAACCAAAAATGAGGAGGTGTAATACTAATGATGGACGACATTACATTCGCGGAGAGAAACCAAAGGCGTGACTGCATAAATCTGTAAATTTTAAGAAAGTAATATACAGAAAGCAACGCCATCACGATTTTAATGAGTGAAATAATTTATCCTGCAGCCGATATACAATTGAATGAAAATTTGTACTTCACAAATTGCTACTTACAAAATCGTTATTTTTAACTGAATAACCTCTTAGCCAGATGTACGAGCAACAATGCAGTTTTAAGGCGTAGTATGTAGTGTGTGAAAACGTTCATAATGTGGTGTGTTTAATAAAAACGTCCTGTAGAAAAAACTGCTTCATTTAATAGGCACGTAATTCCTCTTTTAATACTCAATAGTCGATTGGTATGTCTGAATGTCAGCTCAGCGAACTACGTCTAGCTATTGGTTGCTATATGTGAAACAGAGCGCCCATAGAAAATTTTATTTTTTCAGCCATTCTCATGACTCTTTGATGCTAACCATCACTATTGTCTCACTCTTGCGACGTAGACCTGTGCCGTCTAAGTTCACTCCATTATTACCAGCCTTGACCAGAAGTCATACCTGATGACTCTCGCTAGGAGTAACCCTGCTGTGCCTCTTCAAAACACTGAAAGATCGAGACTTCTCCACAGGTCGGCGCGATATTCGCCGATGCTGTTCATCCATGGTAGCGCAAACAGCGATTCATTGCTGAACACAACTGAACGCCATTCATCAGCGGTCCATGCTTCCCGATGATGGCACCACACCAAAATCAGACTTCTGTTTTTTGGTATTAGCGCCGGCCCGCGCATGGGACTGTAATAACCCAGTATGTCTGCTGCTAGCCTCCAATGGTCCCGGATGCCACATAACATTTGTAAGAGTCGACCGCGGGACACGGAACTGTTATGTTGTGTAATGTGTAGCTCTGCATGTGAGAGGCATTGTTAGCATGGAAGTTGAAGTGTTGCTACAAGTGCTATTACAGTAAAGTGATAAAATAAGTAAATGATTCAGAGAAAGGTGCGTCAAGAAATAACTTAAAAACGAGCAGTGCTGATGTTAACGTATTTGTGTATCCTCTCGTTGCGTGTCGTACCGTACTGTATCAATCATCCGCGCCGTGTTCGGTCTCCCGGAGTGAACTGATGTGAATCAGTAGAAATTAGTCACCATAAAAGAGTGCAGTCAAGTGCCAGTGTCTTGCAGCGAGCGTGAGGACGTGCGTTCGATCATCGCGTTTCCACATTATCAACAATCAGCCGCGCCGCGACGGTTACGCGCACGCTCGTACAAGTGAGGACTGAGAACTGAAAAATTAACTTTACGAACAGTGTTATATCATTACTAGCGACAAGGAGGACTGGTACCAAAAGAAATCTGTGTATGCGTGACGAGCGTAAGAACTTTCGTGCGATCATTCGGCTTTCGCATCATCAACAATACCCGCGTCGTGTCGATTACGCGTACGCTCGTCCGAATGATACTGTGGACTGTTAATCATCCATTAATTGGGATAGCATTTCTTAATTAGAATGTAAACAGTGCAACCTGCGACTTTCTTCTATCGTCTCAGAATACAGCTGTTCGTACCAGACGTCGGACAGTGTTGTGTTTTAACGTTGAGTGGCTTCCCTAAACCCGCTTGCATATTTCGATAGATAATTTCAGGCAAGCCAGCAGCAATGTGGAGCAGAACAATACGACCGCCGCGGGATTATCAGGTACGTGTTGTGGACAGGGCGCACAATCGAGGAACGACAACCAGTTTAAGGGTGCCCCACCCCCATTTGTGCTCCCGGGCGTGTTACACGTTGCAGGGATTGCGTTACTTGTTCTCGACTGGCAGACGCAGACGTGAAGGGGTTACGATGTTCATTGTGCACGATACCACCATCGTCCCTGGTGATGGCAGAAGTTGTCGACAGGGCCCTTGACGATGCGTGTGACTGTCCTCATGTTCCCGTCCAGATCGACATTGGGGCATTGCCACATTCGAATGCCCAACAAACATACATAATGCACTGTTTAACCAATCGGCCAAATGGAGACCCATAATGAGACAGCAATGAATCTGTCACGCTCGACTACGCGGCGTCTCTCTGTATTCGACAGTGATCATTCGACATCTGATGCTGTTCACCCCCCTTATACGTTTCCAAATCTGGTAGCAACACTAAACAAGAACAACGCTAATGGGCGTTGGTGGTCGTTCTACCTGAACAGAAAACTGCAACACTTATCGTTTACATACCCTCCGATGGTGCGCGCATGTACAGAGTTACATTGACGTCCTACCTTGTCTTCCTGTCGCTTTACTTTTCCAGTAGGCAGTGAATTTGAAAACACTGTCTTGTCAGCAATACTACATACAATCAGACAATGCAGTTTTATGTCATTACGAACCACTCTTTTCCTAAGGAAAGGAGTGGAATGACCGAATCACTTAGAGCTGCCAGAAAATCGTGTAGGTATGAATATTGGCATTAAGCCTTGTAATTTAGAGACGTACAGTGCAAGCCGCTTTCGTCAGTCCATTAAGAGGTGATATGCCCTTATAAACCGCTGGTTTCACGCTCACGGATTGCGAATTTTAGGTAAAAAGCGACGCAGTCACTTTCCATCTGCAAGATAGCTCAAAATACCGTATACAGAGGGCGTCAAACGGCGAGCACTCTAGAGTACCACACAGAGGAGAGTTCCAGACGGGCAAGAGTTCCAGATGAGGGGACCTCCAGCCGAAAGCCGTGAGAGAGCATTTATACTCATTTGAACTTGTGCACTAAGAAGAACTTCCAAACTTTGCCTGTATGAACCTCAGGAGTAGTGTTATTACTTTGTCATTCATCTGTCTACATGTAACTATGTCAGTGCGTCACATTCATTGTGACGATTACTTGAACCTAAGGGTTCCATCACAGCTGTAGAATCTGTCACTTCAAAGTGCGTGGCATGAAGTACCTTACGTCAGTGTGTATGTACGAAACCTGATAAAGTTATAGGCCAGGGTGGCAATTTGTTCTGGTAACTGACTAGAGACTCCATTAAGCCGGTTCATCTATATCACACTTACTGAATTTATAAACCAATGTCTGTGCTCCTCTGCATGTTCAATGTAAACATGTGAAGTAATAAAAAGCAGAATAGTAAGCCAATATAGAGACCCATTTACTTATCATAGTTTCAACCCCTTTAGCCTAACAACCAAGTCATTCTATACTAACTCCAACCACAGAGACTAGTAAAATGTCAGCTTGGCTTTGTTCCCGATTGACTCCAGTACACAGCTTCTCGTCCACCTGGGTACGAATAGCCTCAAATCCTGTGTCACTTCTCATCTGAGTGTGAGCTTATAAGTATATGCAACCCATGTCGGGAACGACATATAAACTGGTGTCAGGTGTGGAATCTACGATTCGATACCTGGTTGAATACCTTTACTAAGAAGTAAGGGCGCGTTAGAGTACAAAATATAGAATTTTCATTTAGGAGAACTGGAAAGCGGCATCTCAGGACGCATCGAGGTAAATCAAATACACTGAACAGCAGAAGAGTCCTTTTTAGTGTACAGTAGCAGCAAAGCAAGAAGAGGGAAGAGACGAGACGAGACGAGAAGTCAGCAGGTCGTCCACCGTGCCTGGTCACATAATAGCCCGCTACAGTAAACAACGGAGGACGACTTCACAGTAGTTACGATGGTCGAGGTCCGAGCCAGCTGAATCACTGACTTGTGCATGATGACCGCATCAAATTCCAACGTTACGCCTTCACGAGATGCCAATGTAGCGCCACTCGACTGGCCAACAGACGCTGTGAATAAATCACAACATAGTATGGAGACAAGCTAAACGGCTTTGAGAAACGATGAAAAATTACTAAACATAAGTCTGGAAGGTGGGAAGCCTCCTGCTCAGCACAGTCTTGTCTGACGCATTTAAGTTAATTCTGAGATCTTTTGATGTAAATAAAGATGAACTTAGAGAATTCTTAGAGAAGTGTGATCTCACCTTCGAACCAACGCCAAGCCATAGGCATAGTGTGCTACTAAAATTTTATATCAAGTTGGGAAGATGTGAAGGGAATGCTGTTGGATAACAATGGGTCAAGACCAACATGGAATTCTATGTTTCTGTTATACCCTACTAGGCAGAACAGGGCCGAAACAATGGCCGAACGGGCTAGTTGCATTGGCACATTGCAGCACCAGTTTTGAGTAACCGTCCAGCGAGTGATGAGGGATTCAGACATTCCGAGGAGTCAAGCTCTAGTTGGGAATCTGGAGCGAGCAGTGTTCCTACAGCGGGAGCTAAGATAAGAGGATTAAAACATTCTTGCAAGCAAGGGGAAAGGATTTATCGTTAGCTCAAGCAGCTCAAGCATTAATAGAAGCAGCATCGTTTTAGTTGTAAGAGAGGAGGACATTATGCAAGAAATTGCACTGTGGAGAGACACGTCAGGAAAAAATGACGCCATTCAGCCGAGCTACAGTGCAGCAGAAAAGCGGACACCCTACCTTCTATCGCTGCTGAGAATGACGGGGGAAATACTATGCAGAGCTCATCACAGGGCGATTTGAATCATGCTACCCACGGTATGTCATCGATGTGATCATCAATAGCATTCAACACCACATGATAAGGGGAGATCCGAGATATGTTACGTTTGTAAAGAAGTGCCACACTTACACCAACAGTGGAATACCAATGATAGGACAACAGATATGAAGGTTCAGAAACTGGAAGACAATAGACGCATGAGTATGCAGATGACCCGTGCTGCAAAGCTGTATGTTGACTGCGAGGGCAGGAATGATTTCGTGAATATCAGATGCGCACAGGGAAGCGCAGGAGCCACAAGTTTCATAGTAGATAGTGCCGCTCGGTTTAGGCTAGAAAAGGAATGGGCGTTAATGAATTAGGTGGGCAATAACGCGAACGAAAGGATGATACTCAAAGGCATCACTAAAGAAGTAAGAGACAGTGGAGCTGCGATGTTAATACTGATAGATTACGATGTGTGTCTGGGACACAGGTTTCATATAGTGGAGAACGAGTTAGATGTACTAGAGAAACAAAGGCCACGAGTTCTGCGAGAGTTTAAAAGATTACGCAACGAAGACGCTGTGGATCATGGGCATACCTGTACTGTTACAAACGGAATATGGGCCGATCTGTCTAATCTTGTGGACTGGCAGAGAGCAGTGAAGAGAGGGGCGAAGTCAGATGGAAGCGATACTAGGTAGCCGAGAGATAGGGGTCGCAAAGGCTAATGCCACACCAGCTGTATGAGTAGGGATACAGGTAGAATCAGACATAGAGCCGAGAGAAAAAAAGACCTCCAGAGTGAGGAACCAAAATGAATAAGAAGCGACAGTTTTCTATGTCTAAGGCAAAAGGAACAGAGAAGAGTAGCAAACGGGAAGAGGGCCTGTGTGACATTATACGAATAGGCCAGAGAGAAGAAAAGATTTTAAAGAGCTGAAGTGGAGAACACAGATCTGACAGATGGAATAATAAAGAGGTAGCAGTTGCAAACGGGCATGTACTTGCATGCAGCAGTGGTGACCATGCGTGGAATCACAAGTACGTATTTTGAATACCATGGAAGAAGAAGTTACGCTGGAATGTCGCAACGTGAAGATAGAAGTAGTACCTGTCACGGGAGGAGGGAAGGAAAATCACATACAAAGCATAGATTCAGTGGACGAAGAGACAATGTCGCCAACTATCAGATTAAAGGGAAATAGTTCAAGTGGATCACTTAAACAACGAAGAAAGGACTTCGACTACTGAATTATGTATTGAGTCTCATGACGTTTTTCACATTCTCAGAGATAGCTGTATCTACGCAAATATGGTGAAGTATGTGATTAAGTCGAAACCTGAAGCGCAGGCCGGCCGGAGTGGCCGTGCGGTTCTAGGCACTACAGTCCGGAACTGCGCGACCGCTACGGTCGCAGGTTCGAATCCTGCCTCGAGCATGGATGTGTGTGATGTCCTTAGGTTAGTTAGGTTTAAGTAAGTCTACGTTCTAGGGGACTCATGACCTCAACAGTTAAGTCCCAAAGTGTTCAGAGCCATTTGAGCCATTTTGAACCAGAGGCGCAAAGAAAAGATATAAATATCTACCCGTATTAACTACCACAGGTGCAAAAGGAATCCCAAAAAACAAAATAGATGCAATGTTAAGGTAAGATATTATTAAGAGCACAAGTGGAGAAAAATTTCCGTTATTTTTCCCAAGAAGATGAATGCTACAGGGAAGCGAAAGTAGTGGATACTTGCAACTTCCAGAGGTCGGCCGTGGTGGTCGAGCGGTTCTAGGCGCTTCAGTCCGGAACCGCGCGACTGCTACTATCGCAGGTTCGAATCCTGCCTCGGGCGTGGATGTCCTTAGGTTAGTTAGGTTTAAGTAGTTCAAAGTTCTAGGGGGCTGATGACCTCAGATGTTAAGTATGTTAGTGGTCAGAACCATTTGAGCCATTTTGCAACTTCCAGAGATTAAATTGCAGTTATATTAGCACTATATTTCTGCTACCGCTCATTGACAATATTGACAGCTTAGGAAAAGCAATGAATGAGGATAATGGAGGAAAAACAGCTTCCTATATTCTCTGGTCATTACCGACGGGAATAACAGACAGTGGTGCCACTTTTCAGAGACCAATGAACGCTGCATTAAAGGGGCTTCAGGGATACGAGATGTTTATATATTTATATGACGTGGTCGTGTTGAGAGCTACATTAGAGGAGCATAATGCCCGACATGAGCAAGTTTTTGAGAGGTTTCCGACTGCACATTTTCGAATTGCAGGTTGGCAAATGTGACTTCCTACAGAAAGAAATAACTTACCTCGGGCACACAATTACAATACGAGGATTAAAAACGGATCCAAGATGAGCACGATAGTATCCAAGACCCAGTGCACTAAAATATTTTCCCAGGGATCATGTTATTTTACTGCCATTTTATCAAGGACTTCAGTCTGATACTGAAACCATTACATGAGTTATTGAAGAAAGGAGTAAACTACAAGTGGTCGACTCAGCCTTCAAGGAATTGAAAGAGAAAATAGTTAGCCCCCAATCTTTCAGTATCCTTATATTACATAGCAGTTGATAATCACAACAGACACAAGCAGAGAGTCGATCGGTTGTTTACGGAGTGAAAGAGAATTATCACAGGACTTACAGTATCCTTTGCATCTAGAACCCTGAACTGCGCCGAGGAAAGATATAGTACAATCAGACGAGAACACTTAGCCATAGTATGAGCTGGGGCAGCGAAGCAATAACGACCTGACGTGTACTGAATAAAATTCTTTGTGTGTATCGATCACAAGACCTTGAAATGGTTGATGTATAGAAGTGGTCTGTTAAGATTAACGAAATTCAGGATTAAACTGGCAGAATACGACTTTGAAATAATACACAAAAACAGATCACGGAACACAGTAGCAGATGGATTGTCACGTATACCAGAAGATCGAGTTGCAGTCATTAGGAATGTGAAAGAGGCCGATGAGGAAGAGCAAGACGACCAGCAACCAGTGATTAGTGACGGGGAAAACTAGTTGTCATGAAGCAATTTCATGATTCGCCAGTAGATGGACGCCGACGATGAAAGGATGAATGGATGCATTTTGTCAGTTTAGTATATAAAACCTTTCATATATTCATCAACTGTGTTCATTCCACTCAAACAAATTTTGGGGGCAATATGAATCATTCCTGGGAACCTACAGTGTGACACGGCCAAAGCAGAATAAAACGACGATGATTATGCGACTGAACTAAAGGGATGCTCCAGATGTATCAGAGGGCAAGGACTTTTAATAATATCTGTAGGACGAAGAATAAGGAATGTTAGCATCGCACTCAAAACCCCAAGGATTTCAAGGCAGGAGTGAAGGTAGCTTTCCGTGATGAAAATGTGGGAAGATGATAGTTAAAGTAGTTAACAAGCCCACGGAAAGGACCTTTTTGTGTTGTAAGGACTCGTGGACAGAATACTCGTATAGCGCTTCAGTCAACGAATAAGAAGTTCATAACAGTACAACCAAACAGATTAAAGGAGTTCATTTAACTTCGGACTTGTGATGTTGTGGAACAATGAATTTCATGTGTTCGGAAATATATAGGAGTAAGATCTAGCTACATTACATCTTAAAGCTGATTAAGGAGTGTCGTACATATAGGAACTGTGCAAGTACAGGTGAGGGAGACATTATAAACGGTACTCGAAGACAAACCGACTCCAGGTCATTTTGCTGCTACTAGCCTAACCATGGCAGCAGTAAAAAACTGGAAGGATAGAGCAGCGTATGAATTAATTATAGAGTCAGTTAGGATTATGCAGAAGAGCTGCAGAGAGTGAGAGATACAACTGAAACACACGCCTTTTCAATTATGCGGTGGTAACCACCACCACCCTCCCAACCACAGGAGTGAGGCTTAGACATTTCGAACGACGCATCCAATGGAGCAAATGGAAAGAGGATAAGTGTTAAGACGATGTGCGCGTGAATTGCGATCTGGCTCATGTAAAACTTTCATAAGAAGTGCATCCCTAAGTCAAACTATTTCTAATCACGGAGCTTCGTCTCCAGATATACAGGACTGCAGATGAAGCAGTTATTCGGCTTGACATTGATCGATGCAATTGTTGGATGGGCAGGCCGAGCGGTCGCAGGTTCGAATTCTGCCTCGGGCGTGGATGTGTGTGTGATGTCCTTAGGTTAGTTAGGTTTAAGTATTCTAAGTTCTAGGGGACTGATGACCTCACATGTTAAGTCCCACAGTGCTCAGAGCCATTTGAACCATTTGAATTGTTGGATGTCCTCCTGAAGGATACCTTGCTAAATTATGACCGGCTAAGATTAGATGACCACAATCCGGAGCTGACTGGAGGGCCATGGCAGTAATGCTCCAAACGCTCTCAGCTGGAGAGAGATCTGGCAATCTTGCTAGCCAAGATACGGTTTGACAAGCACGAATACAAGCCCAGGGTGGCTTGCCATGAAGAGCAACAAAACAGGATGTAGAATATCGTCGACGGACCGCTTTGCTATAAGGGTGCTGCGGATGACAACCAGAGAGGTCCTCCAATGAAAAGAAGTGGCACATCTGGTTCTTGAGTCATATGACGGGGCGACCGTTAGGTTGATAACCTCCCGCTGTCCAGAGCATCTCCAAACGCGTCATCGATGGTCATCGGATCTCAGTTACAAGCGTAACTCATCACTGAAGACCATTCCATTCTACACGTCACTGACATCACAGGCCGAAGACTAGTCTCGAGACGCACAAGACAGCGGTTGGATACCAACTTGTTTGTCGCCCAGCATACGGCCTGGCAAACATGGGTGACGGTCTGGGGTCCGTTCCTTATCGTAATAGGACCCCTCTCGTTGTCATACGCTGCAGCCTTCCAGCACAGCGGTACATCGACTACATTTTACTACCCCCTTTGTTGTCCTTAATGGCAAGCCATCCTAGGCTTACATTTCGGCAAGATCATACCACCCTCACTTTGTGAAGCATTCGTGCATGCCAGACCCAACGCTGGCAAACAAGATCGCCGAATCTCTCCCCAGATGAGAATGCCTGAAGCGTTATGGGTAGTAATCCCCAATCATCTCGACATTCTGACGATCTAACGCACCAGTTGGACAGAATTTGGTACAACATCCCGCAGGAGGACACCCAACAACTCCCTCACTCAATGCTAAGCCGAATAACTGCGTGCATAAGGGCCAGATGTGGAACAAACCGTATTTACTTCCGTAATTTGTGAAGTCCTTTCTCTTGATTAAATGATACAATTTTTCTGAAATTGTAGTCATTTGTTTGTCTGTACATACGTGTCATATCTCATGAATTTCGTGGTATTCGAATAGATCCTTCGCTATGTATCGTTTTTCTTTTCTTTTTCTCTTGGAGTTCATATTCGTGTTAAAACAATAAAAGCCCATGTATTTATGAATATGTATGTCCATACCTATGAACATATATAAGAACGAAGTGTAAAATTAGTGTCTAAGATTGGAGAACGAATCTCCTCCCGGTGTGGAACATGTAATGACCCAATCGTGAAGGGTTGCCAAAGAAAAACAAAAATCATCTCTCATCTGAGAATGAGTAGTAAGCCTTGTAACTTATAGACATACAGCGTAAACTGTAGCTCATTAAGAGGTAATAAGCTCACTGGTTGCGATTTGGGTGTAAAAAGGAACGCAGTCAACTGTAATTTATAAGCAAACAGCCCCAAACGCCGAATGTAGAGGTTCTCAAATGTCATGGAAGCAGAGTAACAGACAGAGGAGAGTTAGAGTTACAGATTGAGGAGAGTTCCAGCCAGCAGCCTCGGATGACCAACAACGTACATCGGATACTGTGTGACTGACTATTATATTGAATTAAACTTATGCACTAGGAAATACTTGAAAAGCTTTCCTGTATGTACCTTTAGACAAGCGTTATTGGTGTCCATCGTAGATTTCTCTACATGGACCTAAGTGTGTTAGGCATTTTCGTTCTGATAAGTGCTTGTAACTGAGAGTTAGATAAGAAAATTGAAATCTGGCCCTTCCATGGTTCGCGGTCTCTGATACCATATGTTACTGTGTGCAGCGAAATCCTAGTAAAGTTACAGGGCAGGGTCACCATTTGTTCTTGTGACTGAATGGAAAACTAGTAATCCTCATCTATGTTTTACACCTACCGAACCTGTAAACTAGTTTCTGTGGTCTCCTGTATTTTCATTGTAAACAGACGAAGAAGAAATAAAAAGCTTACTACTTATCCAACCCAGAGTCTGATTTCCTTAACGTCACCGTATCTACCTTCTAATCCCAATATCGAAATCGTTCAGTAGTGTCTCCAACCCCATAGGCCAGAGCCACCTCAAATTTACCCAGTCGCAGCCTCACTCCAGCACACAGCAGCTCGTTTGCCAAGAGAGGGACGACCTCACATCAGGCGTCACCGCTGCTCTGCGTGTGAGGTTCTAAGTAAACGTGTTGGAGCATTCGTCGGATTACGGCAGGACAAATAAAGGCGATCACCTCACTGTGTAATTGTAAGTTGACTTAAACTGTGGTGCATTCATTTTCTGACAAATAATTTGCTGGCGTACTTTGGACACTAATGTTCACGTGGGATGATATTTTAATAACATGAATTTTCTCATCATCATCATCATCATCATTTAAGACTGATTATGCCTTTCAGCGTTCAGTCTGGAGCATAGCCCCCTTATAAAATTCCTCCATGATCCCCTATTCAGTGCTAACATTGGTGCCTCTTCTGATGTTAAACCTATTACTTCAAAATCATTCTTAACCGAATCCAGGCACCTTCTCCTTGGTCTGCCCCGACTCCTCCTACCCTCTACTGCTGAACCCATGAGTCTCTTGGGTAACCTTGCTTCTCCCAGGCGTGTAACATGACCCCACCATCTAAGCCTGTTCGCCCTGACTGCTACATCTATAGAATTCATTCCCAGTTTTTCTTTGATTTCCTCATTGTGGACACCCTCCTGCCATTGTTCCCATCTACTCGTACCTGCAATCATCCTAGCTACTTTCATATCCGTAACCTCAACCTTGTTGATAAGGTAACCTGAATCCACCCAGCTTTCGCTCCCATACAGCAAAGTTGGTCGAAAGATTTAACGGTGCACAGATAACTTAGTCTTGGTACTGACTTCCTTCTTGCAGAAGAGAGTAGATCGTAGCTGAGCGCTCACTGCATTAGCTTTGCTACACCTCGCTTCCAGTTCTTTCACTATGCTGCCATCCTGTGAGAATATGCATCCTAAGTACTTGAAGCCGTCCACCTGTTCTAACTCTGTTCCCCTATTTGGCACGCAATCCGTTTATATTTCTTTCCCACTGAAATTACTTTCGTTTTGGAGATACTAATCTTCATACCATAGTCCTTACATTTCTGATCTAGCTCTGAAATATTACTTTGCAAACTTTCAATCGAATCTGCCATCACAACTAAGTCATCCGCATATGCAAGACTGCTTATTTTGTGTTCACATATCTTAATCTCACCCCGCCAGTCTATTGTTTTCAACATATGATCCATAAATAATATGAACAACAGTGGAGACAGGTTGCAGCCTTGTCTTACCCCTGAAACTACTCTGAACCATGAACTCAATTTACCGTCAACTCTAACTGCTGCCTGACTATCCATATAAAGACCTTCAATTGCTTGGAAAAGATTGCCTCCTATTCCATAATCTCGTAGAACAGACAATAACTTCCTCTTAAGTACTCGGTCATATGCCTTTTCTGGATCTATAAAGCATAGATACAATTCCCTGTTTCTTTGCATATGTTATTCCTTGCTCATTAGAGCAGGGCGCACTTTTGCATAACTTCGTTCTCTTTAGCCAAATGATAGTAGTCTGAGACTGTGGTAGACGGACTACCAATTGTGAATGTTTAGCAGTTGGTTTCCACTTCCGGCATGCACATCCCATCCAAGGCAAACCTCCTGGAAACCTTAGACGTAACTACACCTCACTGTTCAGTTACATTAATTTGATCATCTGTCAAAACCATGAATAACCTTTTCCTACAGTGCGAAACACTGCGAGACATGGAGGAAGAGAGTCTTCGACATGGCACTACATACTGACTGGTGTGTAAGGAAATGGCGACTCCATTTCTACGGAAAATTTCGTTTGGTTTCTCTGTTGAGGATCCATGGAGCGAAACGTCCCGCTGGAAGATCGTATCGTGCAAAGGAAATACCGGGGAATGGTACGAAAACATTCCCCAGACCATAAGGCTCCGTCCTTGTTTCCTTCAATACATTTCAAACCGTCACGCTAACGGCCATCCTTCCAACGACGCATAACACGTGATTAATCGGAAAAGGCACCTCTCACTACTCGGCTGACGTGCTGGTGTCGTAACTGCTTACAAATTCCGGCCTTCGTTGCCGATGAACCGAAGTCAACGTTGAGCCGTACGCGGCTCGTGTTCATGCTGTTTCTTGCTTGACAGCTTCTCTTTACGAAATTGTCACCTCGTTTCTTATTCGATTTACTGGCGACACTAAGTTTTGCCTTGCCTGCCCGTGAGTGGCAGCAGCAGCGCTTATCGATAAGAGTACTGTCGTATTATCTTTGAAGCGACCGCTAGTATTTCCGGCTCGTCGTGTGTCGGGTGTTCAGTAGGGACGCAGCGCCAGTGAGGACCGGACACCCAGTACAAGCCGAACGCTGTCGACACACATGCACTGTGCGACTGGAGCGGGAACGACCGTTGGTTGGTCGTTCGGTCGGTTGTCTCATCGGGCGACGTGTATTTTGTCTTTCGACCGTTTCTGGGCCTCCTCAGTTTGTCATCTTGCCGGACGCGGGTCGGTTCCTTCCTTGTGCATAGATGTCGGATGGCCATTGGGCAAGTGTTACCTCTGCTTGGTTGGGTGCGAGCCATTGTATCCGGGTCGTCGTGTCTCAGAGTTGCGAACGGACATCGAGGAGTCGCGATGGAGCTGCAGTGAGGCCCGGACAGCCAAGACTCGTCCGACCGTTGCAGACACACATGACTTGAGTGGGGACGTCCTTGGTTGGTCGTTCGGTCGGTCCTCTCATAGGACGACGTGTAGTTGGTCGCCGACCTCTTATGGGTTCTCTGTGTGTCTCGACTTGTGATTCGTCCTTGTTGTTCCTCAGTGATTGCTTTAAGGATCGTTCGAGTTCTTGTGGAAGTGTTTTCGTGCAACTGTGTCTAGCTTATGTGATTTCGACTGAGCAGTTACGTTAATGCTGCCTGCGAACTGGAGTTGTCAGCCGGTCGGTTGGGACAGAGTCCGGAACGGCGTGTGGTTCGGCAGCCTTTGGTATTGTTCAGCCGGCCGCGGTGGTCTCGCGGTTCTAGGCGCTCAGTCCGGAACCGCGCGACTGCTACGGTCGCAGGTTCGAATCCTGCCTCGGGCATGGATGTGCGTGCTGTCCTTAGGTTAGTTAGGTTTAAGTAGTTCTAAGTCCTAGGGGACTGATGACCACAGATATTAAGTCCCATAGTGCTCAGAGCCACTTTTTTGTGTTGTTCATATTTTTGAGTGGTTATTGCGCCTTGGCTGTATTTAGACGCCAATATTTGAAGATGTAGTGCTGCTGGTATCTTCATCCTCGCTGACATTTTACGTTGTCGTGCCGTTGGTCGGGCTGAAGGGAATTGATTAGGTGGTTGGTCGGTCCTTCAGCCGTCCCTGGGGCGGGTGGCCATCGATTTTTTAATCTTACTTTTGGCTGCCTGTCTCACCTAAGTATACGTTAGTTACCTCCTCAGGCCGACCCTTGGAACACTTCTGAGCACCACTGTTCTGCTGGTTTTAGATTGTTATTTTCTTTTAGTCTGAAGTACTGTGCGAGGCCTTCAGCCGTTTATTATTTTAGTTTCTTTTAATTTTAAAATAAGGCCTTCAGCCGACTTAAACTAAGCTTTCACGATAGATTTGCTTAAAACTATTTTAAAAAAGAGATTTGGCTCCATTTGAAATCTTTGTTATCCAGGCCTTAAGCCTTGAGTTGTTCACTGTTCAGTATGTGGCCTCTAGCTTTTACGTGAAATATTTTTACGTAAGGCCTTCAGCCACATGTATTCCATAAAGTAATTTTAATAACTTGTGTTCGGGCTTACAGCCGTATTGTTTTGAGTCCTTTTAAGGGCATGTGTGATTAAGTGTTTCTAGTAAAATAAAGTTTGTATGTTCGTGCAACTAGGAGCAAATGATTTGGGCCCCTTTCCACAACTTGATCCGCTCTGTCCTGCGAAACCAGATTTCAAACGTGGATACATGAACCAAGCGCCTACTTCAGAAGGCCACATGCAGCTACATTCGCAGAATGGTCATTAAGGAGACACTACTGGTAGCCCTTGTTACATGTGGGTGGTTAGTTGCTCAACATTTTCAGCCGTACACATGTCCACAGCCGTCATATAACCCTGTCAACTATGGTCCCTGGTGCATCACAACTGCCTCGTCACCGATTTTTGACAGCACCATTTGTTTATCCACCGTATACTTTAATCACGGCGGAACGCGAGCAGTTCACAAACTTTGCTGTTTCTAAAATTCTTCCAGCCTGGGCCAAAAGTCAATGACTATGCATTTTTGGACCTCACATAAATCACTCCGTTTCCACATCATGACAGCAACTGCACTGTTTTCCGCACCCTCCAACAACGCTTTATATACACCCCACTGCTAGTGCTGCCACCTGGCATCTGCAGGTTGACGTCGACCATAGGCGGTGCTCACGTTAATGTGATTGGACTGAGTATTTGTACATAGCTCCAGACAAAATGTCTGTGTTCGTGTGTTCGTGTGTGTGTGTGTGTGTGTGTGTGTGTGTGTGTGTGTGTGTGTGTGTGTGTCTGTGTGTGTTTGAAATGAGTATCTTCCTTTTTGGTAGTCAGTACAATACATTTAGTTTTTCAAATGAAAGATTTATGTCAGGTAGAAATTACAGAATATTATTAATGACTTTGGTGTTATTAAACTGGGACTTACGACTTACTTTGTAATTTTTATGTCTGCGACTTCGACATACGGAATCACTGAAGTGCCCTTCCTGAAACACGGCGATTGGCAATTCAATAGCGAAGCAAGCAATTACGTCAAAGCGCGAGCGTTAATTTGTCAGAATTAATAAATGAGCTCTTTCGGATATTTGCTGTTAAAACAGAGCTTCTAGTTTACAATTAAAATTCGTTCCGCTTTACAATTTTAAACAACTGTGACCTTAATGCAAGTTGCGAATAAACTAAACATATAATATTCAAACGTAACTGTTCACTGCGTATAACACATTTAATATGAAATATTCTGCGCTAGTTGTTTTAGGATTCCGTACCTACATCCGTAAAAACGCAAACCTTACATGGTCACTTTGTTGTCCATCTCTCTATCTCTCCGACTGATCAAAATCCTTTGTCTCAGGAACAGCAAGACGTACCAAATTTAAATTCATGCCACGCACTGGGGATGTAATAAACATTAGCTCCTAAGTCAATGCAGGCAGAAGATGGGGCAGCTTGTGACATATTTTCGTACATGCCAACTCACTCTTTGAAATCCATGGGGTACTTGCTGTTGGTCTCGAATCACGAAATTTGGAAAGAAGCGAGGTTTCACTGTACAAGTAAAGGAAAAAAATCAGAAAATTGTGAATTCGCAATTACACTACTGGCCATTAAAATTGCTACACCACGAATATGACGTGCTACAGACACGAAATTTAACCGACAGGAAGGAAATGCTGTGATATGCAAATGATTAGCTTTTCAGAGCATTCACACAGTGTTGGCGTCGGTGGCGACACCTACAACGTGCTGACATGAGGAAAGTTTCCAACCGATTTCTCATACACAAACAGCAGGTGGCCGGCGTTGGCTCGTGACATGTTGTTGTGATGCCTCGTGTAAGGAGGAGAAATATGTACCATCACGTTTCCGACTTTGATAAAGGTCGGTTTGTAGCCTATCGCCATTGCGGTTTATCGTATCGTGACATTGCTGCTCGCGTTGGTCGAGATCCAATGACTGTTAGCAGAATATGGAATCGGTGGGTTCAGGAGGGTAATACGGAACGCCGTGCTGGATCCCAACGGCCTCGTATCACTAGCAAACGAGATGACAGGCATCTTACCCGCATGGCTGTAACGGATTGTGCAGCAACGTCTCGATCCATGAGTCAACAGATGGGGACATTTGCAAGACAACAACCATCTGCACGAACAGTTCGACGACGTTTGCAGCAGCATGAACTATCAGCTAGGAGACCATGGCTGCGGTTAACCTTGACGCTGCATCACAGACGATGGTGTATTGAACGACGAACATGGGTGCACGAACGGCAAAACGTCATTTTTTCGGATGAATCCAGGTTCTGTTTACAGCATAATGATGGTCGCATCCGTGTTTGGCGACATCGCGGTAAACACACATTGGAAGCGTGTATTCGTGATCGCCATACTGGCGTATCACCCGGCGTGATGGTATGCGGTGCCACTGGTTACACGTCTCGGTCACTTCTTGTTCGCATTGACGGCACTTTCAACAGTGGACGTTATATTTCAGATGTGTTACGACCCGTGGCTCTACCCTTCATTCGATCCCTGCGAAACCCTACATTTCAGCAGGATAATGCACGATCGCATGTTGCAGGTCCTGTACGGGACTCTCTGGATACAGAAAATGTTCGACTGCTAACCTGGCCGCACATTCTCCAGATCTCTCACCAACTGAAAACGTCTGGTCAATGGTGGCCGAGCAACTGGCTCGTCACAATACGCCAGTCACTACTCTTGATGAACTCTGGTATCTTGTTGAAACTGCATGGGCAGCTGTACCTGTACACGCCATCCAAGCTCTGTTTGACTCAATGCCCAGGCGTAACAAGGCCGTTATTACGGCCAGAGGTGGTTGTTCTGGGTACTGATTTCTCAGGATCTATGCACCCAAACTGCGTGAAAATGTAATCACATGTCAGTTCTAGTATAATATATTTGTCCAATGAATCATCTGCCTTTCTTCTTGGTGTAGCAATTTCAATGGTCAGTAGTGTATATTGCACGAAAAAATTTATCATTTGCTATTCACTATCTGTCTGTATGTCAAGCCCTCTTTTTCTCACGAACGGGTATATGCAAGAACGTGAAATCTGTCATATACTAAGTTCTATAATCAAGTTGCGTTGTAACAAATATAAACTTCTAAATCAATGCAAGCTCAGAACTGGCAGTATATGGCACATGTTTTGGTACTCGCAAACTTATTTATCAAAATCTGTGAACCGAAAACTAATAAGTTTGCCAAGAAGCAAGTTTTCACAATACAGCCACAGAAAAAAATCTCAAAATTGTTACTCTGTTATTATATCACAAGAAAAACTTTTCTTGTCGTTTATCAGTCTGTTTGTCTGTTAGTTTGTACACCGTTAAGACCCTTCTTTCTCAGAAACGGGTAGACGTACCAAGCTGAAATTTACGTCAGAGACTTAGGTACACACTTATTCGGCGGTTTAAAAATGTAAGGTTTCTACGTCAGTGTAAATCACAAGTAATGTGAACTGTAATGAAAAGATACGGTGATTTATATCATACAGATCTCTTCCCTTTGATGAAGAATTTTGTAATCTGGCTAGAAGTATGGTTTCATGGTGCAATCAAAGAAAAATAAATCAGAAACCTGTTGTTTTATAATTATTCCACACAGAAAAATTATTTTTTTGAATTTGTTATCAGACTTAAAAATTGAAATTAAAACATTCTAGAAAGTTTTGCAATCCGTTGGACGGATATCTTACCAGTATCGATGTTTGTCAACCAAAAATCGTCGAGATCCTCGATTCCAGGAACGGATATACTTTCTAGATACATAATTAAGTAATAATTCTTTCTTTCAGGAGTGCTAGTTCTGCAAGGTTTGCAGGAGAGCTTCTGTAAAGTTTGGAAGGTAGGAGACGAGGTACTGGCAGAAGTAAAGCTGTGAGGAGGGGTCGTGAGTCGTGCCTGGGTAACTCAGTTGGTAGAGCACTTGCCCCCAAAGGCAGAGGTCCTGAGTTTGAGTCTTGGTCCAGCACACAGTTTTAATCTGCCAGGATGTTTTATATCAGCGCACACTCCACTGCAGAGTGAAAATCTCATTCAGGAAACATCCCCTAGGCTGTGGCTAACCCATGTCTCCGCAATATCCTTTCTTTCAAGAGCGCTAGTTCTGCAAGGCTTGCAGGAGAGCTTCTGTAAAGTTTGGAAGGTAGGAGACGAGGTACTGGCAGAAGTAAAGCTGTGAGGAGGGGTCGTGAGTCGTGCCTGGATAACTCAGTTGGTAGAGCACTTGCCCCCAAACGCAGAGGTCCTGAGTTTGAGTCTTGGTCCAGCACACAGTTTTAATCTGCCAGGATGTTTTATATCAGCGGACACTCCACTGCAGAGTGAAAATCTCATTCAGGAAACATCCCCTAGGCTGTGGCTAACCCATGTCTCCGCAATATCCTTTCTTTCAAGAGCGCTAGTTCTGCAAGGCTTGCAGGAGAGCTTCTGTAAAGTTTGGAAGGTAGGAGACGAGGTACTGGCAGAAGTAAAGCTGTGAGGAGGGGTCGTGAGTCGTGCCTGGGTAACTCAGTTGGTAGAGCACTTGCCCCCAAACGCAGAGGTCCTGAGTTTGAGTCTTGGTCCAGCACACAGTTTTAATCTGCCAGGATGTTTTATATCAGCGGACACTCCACTGCAGAGTGAAAATCTCATTCAGGAAACATCCCCTAGGCTGTGGCTAACCCATGTCTCCGCAATATCCTTTCTTTCAAGAGCGCTAGTTCTGCAAGGCTTGCAGGAGAGCTTCTGTAAAGTTTGGAAGGTAGGAGACGAGGTACTGGCAGAAGTAAAGCTGTGAGGAGGGGTCGTGAGTCGTGCCTGGGTAACTCAGTTGGTAGAGCACTTGCCCCCAAACGCAGAGGTCCTGAGTTTGAGTCTTGGTCCAGCACACAGTTTTAATCTGCCAGGATGTTTTATATCAGCGCACACTCCACTGCAGAGTGAAAATCTCATTCAGGAAACATCCCCTAGGCTGTGGCTAACCCATGTCTCCGCAATATCCTTTCTTTCAAGAGCGCTAGTTCTGCAAGGCTTGCAGGAGAGCTTCTGTAAAGTTTGGAAGGTAGGAGACGAGGTACTGGCAGAAGTAAAGCTGTGAGGAGGGGTCGTGAGTCGTGCCTGGGTAACTCAGTTGGTAGAGCACTTGCCCCCAAAGGCAGAGGTCCTGAGTTTGAGTCTTGGTCCAGCACACAGTTTTAATCTGCCAGGATGTTTTATATCAGCGCACACTCCACTGCAGAGTGAAAATCTCATTCAGGAAACATCCCCTAGGCTGTGGCTAACCCATGTCTCCGCAATATCCTTTCTTTCAAGAGCGCTAGTTCTGCAAGGCTTGCAGGAGAGCTTCTGTAAAGTTTGGAAGGTAGGAGACGAGGTACCGGCAGAAGTAAAGCTGTGAGGAGGGGTCGTGAGTCGTGCCTGGGTAGCTCAGTTGATAGAGCACTTGCCCGCGAAAGGCAGAGGGCCCCAGTTCGAGTCTCGGTCCGCCACACAGTTTTAATCTCCCAGGAAGTTGCATATCAGCGCACCCTCCGCTGCAGAGTGAAAATCTCATCCTGGGGACATAATTAGGTTTGTACAGAACCCTCAGTGTGCGAGTCCTACTCGGACCTAGACTTTTTTTTTCTATGTACAGTTGGTCAACTACGATACGCGCCCTGATACCCGAGGGAGCTAACGCGCACGCTTCCAGCTCACAGGGAGGCGCGAAAGCCCCGGACCGAATCCGTCTGAAGTATTATCGTCGAGGGCCGTGAGCGACCAGTCTGGGTGCGGATTCTAGGTGGGTGCGTCATGCCTGAAATACATTCCGAAAAACGTAAGCACACTCGATCATGACATCTACACCAGACGTAAACAGATGGAGTACACAGATTCTTTCGTTTGGAGAGCATTGGTTTCAGAATGAGCATCCGACCACGATGTGCAAAAAATATTGCAAAACCCACTTTTAACATCGTTTAACTTGTAGAGAACAGGAAAAGCCAAAAAATATCAGAAGAAGAAAGTCCATCTACAGTGTTCCAGTGCAAATCGAGCTATACGGAGGATCCGTGTTCGGTTTCCGATTACGCTAGACATTTTTGTGGTTCGGAGGACTGGTACTGTGTGCAACTCCGCTTCGTGAGGCCAACTGAGGAACTACTCGACCGATTAGTAGCCTTTCGAAGGTCAAAAAACCCGAAAGTGGCTGGGTGGTCGGTGTGCCATTCCGTGCCCGGTGACGCCATTCGGGGCGCTCCACCCAGCCCCATTAACTCGTCTAGGGCCAGAACGCGGAGTTTTACCTAAACTTGTTTGTTCTCCCGTACCGAATATGCGTATAGGGTGGTTATAATTACAGTGCAGCTACTCACCGAGGTCCAGTGCAGGCCGAAAGTATCGTATGGGAGCGAAACTTGGTACATACACTAATGCGTTAATACGGAATTGATTTACACCGGAAAACAAATTAGTTCCAGTTGTGGCTTGTAGGTGCAAATCGGGCGTCGTAATCTATTTAACGATAATACATCCAAGCTGTTATTTGACAAGCCATAATGTGAGTGAGCAGTTTCGCTACCGAGAAGAAAGAGTGTGTACTTTTAGTGAAACTGTTTTATGTGAACGGCAGCAATGACAGTGCTGCAGTGAGAGAGTATTGACGACTGAACAGTTTGAGGAGAGACCCAATGTTATTCATCAGTTTAAAGAAGATGATAGTGAAATTCGAAAAAATGGGTCACTTCGTCGTGACACTTGAAACTTTCTGGCAGAATAAAACTATGTGCTGCACCGATACTCGAACTCGGACATGGACAAGTGATCTATCCAAGCACGATCCACGACCCGTCCTCACAGCCTCAATTCCGACAGTACCTCGTCTCCTACCTTCCAAACTTCCAAACTTCACAGGAGCTTATCTGCGAAACTCGCAGAACCAGCACTCCTAGAAGAAAGGATATCCTTTCATCCAGGAGTTCAAGCTCTGCTAGGTTCGCAGAAAAGCTTCTGTGAAGTTTTGAAGAATAGGAGATGGGATACGGGCAGAATTGAAGCTGTGAGGAAGGGTCGTGAGTCATCCTTGAGTAGCTCAGACGGCAGAGCACTTGCCCGCGGAAGGCAAAGGTTCCGAGTTAGCGTCTCTGTCCCATACACACTTTTAATTTGCCATGAAGTTTCCTATCAGCGCACACTTCGCTGCAGGGAGAAAATATCATTCACCGAGGTGTCTTATCTCGGTGGAAGTTATTCACGAGGTTGCTGTTGCTGTAACTGACCATTCAGCGCGTGCCCAGTTGGTGCATGTGCTCTTGCAATGTTACGAGAATTGTCCATCCCATGGTCACCAGTACGGAAATTTGCCGTCTCTTTTACACTGGTACCCGTAAAACATGGTGCAGCAAGTGGAGCCTCGTGACCCGCTGCGACGTCCTTGATCTGCCTTTCGGCTTCTCGCACGAGTCGAAGTATTGACATGTGACTGGGCAATATTCTGCGGAATGACGAGGTATACTTTACATTTCAGTATACAGTGAACACACAGAACTGCCGAATTTAGGGTATTATTAAGCCACGTGATGTGCCGAAACTGTCTGACCGACTGACCGTCGAAAAGTGATAATCGATGGGATCAATGTGTCAAAAAACTACGGATACCACTCACTGAACGTTGGCCTGTATTTTGACTGGACCAGAGGTGGGAATATTCTTACACGACCGTCAGGAGGCCTGAAGATGGCGTAATGTGGCGCCGAAGCTAGTTTCTCAAATAAAATATCAGTTGGAATTTAGATGGTTGAAATATCTTTTGATTCGACATTTTTCTATGTCCCGTTCCTGATCCATTACGTATGGGAACATTTCTATACGCCTTTTTGGCACTCAGTCTGCCATATTTGCACTTTATGGCCAACATTGAAAGTAACATTTTTGGAGCGTAAATTGATTCTGCATTAACGCATTAGAATATCTATCAAATTTTCCTGCCATACAATAATAAGAGCCCGCCTGAACCACTGTGAGTAGCTACGATGTAATTATAACCACCCGGTACCTAAAAGTAGCCTCGGTCAGAGGATGAAACAATTTAAATTCACACAGAATGACATTTGTTACTTATTTCAAACTGAATGGAATTGTGCGTTATCTTTATTATGTAATCGTGTGGATGTATTCAAATACTTGATAGAAAGCTCCCTGGTTTCTGGGCAGGCGGTAACATTGATGGACTGCTCGCCTTTGCAGCGAGTATCATACAAATGAACTTGCGCCGAAATGCTACGATATTGCAGATGTTCCAATAATTCCTTGCGCGAGGGGAAGCTTCCCCCCTTGGCCTGAATTCCGAATGTCAGCGTGCGCTGGTGGAGTGCTTTGGAAACGAAAAGGGGGCTTACGTTGGCGTGGACTGGGCTCGATTCACTGTCCTGACATTCTTGTTCTGGTTGGCTCGTCTATCAATGCTCTGCGTGATTTCGACATTCGTTGCCAAAACAAGGCAGCTGACTGAACTAAGATGATAGTTCTCGTCACTATTTTTGAGCTTTTCTTGTATCGTCGTTTCTGTCGATTCCTTTACTACACACTCCCAAACAATCTTAGCTCTTTAGCTCAACACAGCAAACTTGTGCTATCGAAATCAAACGAATGTTCTTCGTCAAGGCTGCACTGTGCTTCCTATCCGCCGATTACTTTTCTTTTCCTAGGCGCACACATGTGTGTGACTTGGATATGCCTTTCCCGATGTTTTGGCTGCCTCATTCTCACATGGCTAGAAGTGACGGGATGGATTGTGGCGTCTGCAGACGTGCCGTGTATGACTCCCAAAAGCTGCTGCAAGTTGCGGCCTCTAGCGCGAGAGCAGACGTGATACCTAAGCAGTCTGTTACAGACTGAATATCAGTGCATATCAGTGCATCACGAGCTTTTGAATGTCAGACGGTAATCATTGCAAAAGTCATGGTCTTCGGCATAACATACAGGAAATTAAATAGGAATCCCGGTTTCTGACGTTAGCAGTGTGTATGCTTTATCTTCGGTGTTGCAGAGAGAATGTTACCAAAAGCGTTAACTGCTGCATAGTACGATCACAAGTCAGGTTACGTTCCATTCAGAAAGCTGTTGCACTCAACGACTGTTATATTGTCTTGTAAATTATAGATTGCAGTTATCAGTCGTCCTTTTTTTAAATTTTATTGCGCATACCTAGATTTCGGCTAGAAGCTAGCCGTTCTCAATGCACTATTATTTTCGCTCAAAGCATGTAATTCCCTGTTGGTCGGGCTTCATCCACAGTTCATTAAACTGTATCTGAAGCCCGACCAACAGGGAAATCTGATAAATAGCGGGTTTAGTTCTTTCGACAGAACGGCGCTTTCGGACCGTGGCGTATGCCCCCTGAAGCAACAAGGTCAACAAGGTTGTGTCTAGGTTATAGGTGGCTAACATATGTTGTGCACTGTTAGCACTTACCACTCAGCTATAAGTATACTTCTGTGCCCCCAGGTGGTGGCACACTGTAGCATATTTTCATCGCCGTTCACTTCGCATAAATCCCGCTGCACGGTAGCACACTCCTCATCTATGCCAATTCACTGGCTGAGTAGTAAAATTAAAGTAGACATTAATATATACTATACATATACTGACAGACAAATATGTTTTGTGGGACTGTGAATGACATATATTAAATTTTGGATTTTATCATACAGTAATCCATTTGCGGCACTGAGAACTATAAAGTACATCATCATCCATTGTATTCAAAATGTGTGTGAATTCCTAAGCGACCAAACTGCTTAGGTCATCCGTCCCTAGACTTACACAATACTTAAAGTAATTTAAACTAACTTATGCTAAGAAATACACACAAACACACACACAAACACACACACACACACACACACTCACTCACACACACACACGCCGAGGGAGGACTCGAACCTCCGGCGGGAGGGGATCGATTGTGAGACTGAAGTATTTCTTCATGCATCTAACATCTGTTGATCTTATCGTGGGTCATGTTTATCTGTGCTGTAGGCCCACATTGTATATATGAACATTCACGAAAAGCTGCCACTGGTTTCTTTGATATTCGGTTAAATGTGGAATCGACGGCAGTGTGCTTTTGGCTCTTATGGTGCTCAGCGCCTCATTTCTGTTCTAGCCAAATGACCATGTTGGTAGATAGTACTAAATGAATTTAATCATTTCCACAGTTTGCGTTTGGAGTTGGTTGTTTACTGTGCTGGAATTTGCGTTTTTGTGTAGTGCCAACATAACCTCTGTTGAATCTGTTCCAAGCGCTAACAGAAAAAAAATTACCAGGAAAAGTTAGCCGGAAAAGAATTAGAGCCACCCAGACCAGATCCATTGACGGAGAAAGTGACGAAAGCAAATAAGCATGACTACAAGCTAACAAAGAAGTGCATAATAACAGTAAGCTGTTATCTGGGTGCAATTTAAGAATTCCTGATTTTCAGCCCACAAGTTGATTAGTTTACTAATACCTGTGTTAGGTATCTTGTACATATGTCCGAAAATATAAGATAAACATGAGAACTCCCACTTACACAAAAATGCGAAATGGAGAATAACGGAAGCTTACACGTTTTTTCGTTCTTGTCCAAAACAGTAGTTGATTATATACACAATAACAAAATTACCCAAAAAGACTACTTTTTTTCTGAGAACTTACGGATATTAATTTTATTATTCCTGTTATTATTATTGTTGGCACTGGCTGTAGTAGTGTAAATATGTTGATAGACACTTTCACGTTTATCCCAAGCTAAAAATTTGTGACACCCGGAATGTAAGCTCACGAGCCGCCACTGCTGAAGAAAATTCCGTGTTTGGACAGCATAACGCTAAGTATTACGGCTCTTAGATGCACATTTGTCGCGTAATGACCACAGCAGTGGCTTCATACCAGATCATCTGAATTCACCGGAGTATTAAGGGATGCTGTCGATACCAGTGCACGCTCGACGAAGGAAAACCATGTCCACGAGAAAATTTAGAGCTTTTTTCCGAATGAACGTAGCTCCATTTCAGACGAGTATTCAGTTTTTAGTTATAAAACCACGTTTACACGTTTTCCCATTACGCTACTTATTCTTTTCGTTCTGGCATTTAACCCGTTGAGAATGCTAATGGAGGATCATGTTGCCAAAGTCAGGTGCCCTGCTTCTGCGTTTAAGAAACTATTGCATTTCTGTACAGCCAGTGTAAACATTTGGGAATAATCCGTACGAGCTCGATGTCGGTCATTTGACTGAAAACTGAAATCACAGTTTTCGTTCAAATATCCGTAATTACTGACAGAAGACGGATAGTGACTTAAACATTAACCGCAAACAATATGAAAAGTGGGAAGGAAAAAGGTCGGAACATAAAAACATGCTTGTGTTTCGCAAATGGAGCGGTAGTGCGGCCTCCAGCATGTGACCACATGAAAGGAAACGCAGATGCCAACCAAAAACTAGACGAACTGTAAGTAATCAGTTATGAACATATAAAACGAGACTTGAACTGTTTTATAATCTACAAATAATTCATATCAAACAAAACTGTATTATTCTAGAGACCACGGATGATGCCTTAAAGTGAAAAAGGCGAAACGCGTCTGGGAGAATTAAAATAAGTGCAGCAAGAAAAGACGGTTTTCATTTCCAAAACAAAATAGAAATACCAATAATACTACCTGCTCTTTCCTATAAGCACAATATCGGCCCCATAAAGAAGTTCACAATTTGCTTCTGGAATGGAGGAAGTGATGCTTAACAACATGTTCCCAATTCGTGCCTTCCGAGAACCGCCAGGAACAGACTGCTCCGTAGCAAACAGCAATCGGCATACGGTACTACTAAACTTCGAACAGCGAGCTCTTCGTATCGGCCGCCGATTAGACCACGGATACGCAGGCTGCTAGGTGATATTCCAAAGTTCCCTCTGATGTCACTCTCTCAGTCCTACTCCCAGCTCTGCCCTGTGTTTACTGCAGGTGTTACATTCCAACTCACTTTGATGTACGTGCTCTGGTGTCGCGGTGCCCTCGCTAGAAGCGCCATCATGGAGTCGACCTGCGGAAGGCGCCACTGTGTTGGTGCAGCTTTTCAAACTGCCGTACAATGACGGGTTATGACGGCATAATTTATTAACTTTGTGTATGAAGTTCATCACTTCTCTTCGATACTTTAAGGTAATGTAAATTACAGTGAGTTGTTCAGTAGTATAGTAAAGAACAGACGGAAAAGGTTGTGCAGATTGTAGCTTCTTCCGAGCGCTGTTAGAGAGTAGAATAATACAGAATGAAAGAGGTTCAGTCAACCCCCTGCCAGCCACTTAAGTGTGATTTCCTAAAAAGCTATGTAGATGCACATGTAGATGAAGGTTGTTGTACCGCAAGAACAATCTGGTTTTACTTCTGGGGAAAGCTGTGTTGATAACGTCTTTTGTGCACGAAATATGGGTCTGAAAATGGTCGAAAAAATTAAGAGCTCCATTTAAATAAATGTAAATGTCGTGTGACTAGGGCCTCCCGTCGGGTAGACCGTTCCCCGGGTGCAAGTCTTTCGCTTTGACGCCACTTCGGCGACTTGCGCGTCGATGGGTATGAAATGATGATGACTAGGACAGCACAACACCCAGTCCCTGAGCGGAGAAAATCTCCGCCCCAGCCGGGAATCGAAGCCAGGCCCTTAGGATTGACATCTGTCGCGCTGTCCACTCAGCTACCGGGGCGGACAGAGCTCAATTTGCTGTTTGTTGATATAGAAAAGGCCTACAATTCTGTGACTAGGAGGTTACTATGGACAGCACTGGAAAGTGTTGGGATGCATGGTGCATTTGTATACTGCATTAGTAGAGTTGGTGAAAGGATGTACCACCATTTTCAGCCACTTACGAAGGTTCGTTGTAACATATCGGAAAGCTTTAAAACAAGTAACTGATTAAGACAAAGTTATTCTGTCACCAGCCTTATTTAATGGTTCAAATGGCTCTGAGCACTATGGGACTTAACTTCTGAGGTCATAAGTCCCCTAGAACTTAGAACTACTTAAACCAAACTAACCTAAGGACATCACAAACATCCATGTCCGAGGCAGGATTCGAACCTGCGACCGTAGCGGTCGCGCGGTTCCAGAATGTAGCGCCTAGAACCGATAGGCCACCCCGGCCGGCAGCCTTATTTAAGTTTTATTTAGAAGTTATTCTTGGTTACTGGACACTGCAGAAGTTTGGATGTAACAGTACAGCATCAAAGTTTACATTCACTACTGTTTGCCGACGATCAAGCTCTTGTGCCTGAGAATAACGATGACGCCATGTATCACTTGAGAAAGTTAATCGACACTTACAAACAATGGGAACTGACAGTCAATTTGGAAAAAACAGACTATCTTGTTGTTGGAAGTGGGCAAGGTGAGAATTTGGATTTTGAGTTTGGTCCGAAAAGAAATGTAGAAGTTTTAAAGTGTCAGGGTCCACTAATCGATAAGATTTGACAGTAAGACGTGGACGTAATCCAAAGGAAAAGTGGGATGAGAGTGGTTATTAGATCATTGCATGGTATCTTTTGGAATCGGCACATCTCGAGACGAAAAAAGAAAGTAGTACTTGCTGTAGTTGAAAGCATTCTGCGAGATGGTTCTCACTGTTGGACACCGAATGAGAGACAAAGGGGGAAAATGAGACTATCGAAATAGACTGGTTACGGCGAAGCATGGGAGGTGGATGCGATGCAACCAGTCACGCACAGGATTGATGCTCGAGAGCTGGGTTGGCATGGACACATCCTTTGGATGGATGAAAGGAAGACGGCCACAGTGTTTGCCCAGCCGGTCTCCGCCAGGGCGAAGGAACCGATGGCAACGTGGACGGTGACTACAGACGAAGCCATGGAAAGTAGAGGTCAGTCGGAAGAAGACTGACAGGATAGAAGTTTTGATAAGATAGAAGTTTGTGGCATTTGCGAACAGGCAACTGTTGATAAGTGGAAACGTCTGATAAAGTAAATTTTTTTTTCCTAGATCTAGTAACTGAAGTAGTTCTTGAAGTGGTGTTAAATTGTACTATTTCAATACGACAATACACAGAAAAACTGTGTGATTTTCCTGATAAGTGTGTAACGGTCCGACTACAACAGCTGTACATGCATTTCTTTATTACTTCCGTTAAAGTAACAATTGTATGACCATGCAGTAAAAATATTTGCTAGGTGTGAACTTAAACCCTCGAATGGGGGATGATCATTGTATTAACGTTTCTGAAAAGATCTTTCTTATAAACAACGACCTGCAAAGCAGTATTGCAACCCCTCAGGGAACAATGTGCACAGTTGTGAGCAGCGTGGCCAGCAACGGCAATCTGGCAATAAACCAGCCAGCACAGAGCATCCAAAAGCTGATTAAAAAGAAGACAGTGTCTGTCTTAGTTTCATGTTCATGTTTGACTGACATAAAGCTTTTGATTGCGCCAGGTCAGGAAACTGATTGCATCTGATATTAACTGGAACTCAGTTAAAGAAAAGATAGTTAGGGAGTACGAGGCGCACAGTATGTGTTTTTCAGGATAGAGTCCATAATTGTTGTTCACCAATTTACACTTTTACTGTTGCAAGTTGGTAATATGTGTGTAACTTTGAGATAAAATTAGTTTTGAATTTACAACTAGCTAACTTTCATTTAAAGCATGAGTTGAGTTATAGGTAGTCTTACTTATTCTTTAGACTACTCTTTATTCTCTTTGAAATTGAATTTGGGTAACACTTACAGCAAAAGACTTCCTGCAGACCCGAAATCAATTTGACGTCACACGCAATATCAGTTACTGCAGATTTTGCCATCGACTCGCTTCACTTTCAGCAATTTAAGCTGTACTCTTGAGCTCCTGCCATATCACACACTCGGAAATCACCACGTATTCGGAAATAAAGAGCCAAATATTTGTTACAAGGAAGAATATGAGTTTTATTGCTGTTCGTTTCAGTTGCAGCAATTTAATCAGACCTCTTATGTTCCTCCATAGCCACATAATCGGAAATCACCAAATATTTGTTTCATCGTTAGCTCTCTAATCGTCCGCATCTCGTGGTCGTGCGGTAGCGTTCTCGCTTCCCACGCCCGGGTTCCCGGGCTCGATTACCGGCGGGGTCAGGGATTTTCTCTGCCTCGTGATGACTGGGTGTTGTGTGCTGTCCTTAGGTTAGTTAGTTTAAGTAGTTCTAGGTTCTAGGGGACTGATGACCATAGATGTTAAGTCCCATAGTACTCAGAGCCATTTTTTTAGCTCTCTAATCAGTCGGAAATGAAACTAGCATCACATATTACAGAAAATACTTGTTTTGCATTCATAAGATAGTCCCAAGACGTGTTACTAAGGCTGAGACGGAAAAAATATCAACATGTAGTGGGGTGGGAACCTAAATCTTTAGACTCCATAAACCACGACATTATCCCATACCTTCCTGACTTCCTTATTACATTATTTCTTGAAGGCTTATATCGTTCATGCTTTATTAAGCAAAATTGATGATAATGGTGACGTGATTGTGATAAATTTTCAGTGCGTCGTTGCTTTGAAAGGGCATACTGCAAGTTGTGATGCAAAACATCTAAATATGCCTCACCAAATTTGGTGTCTGCCACATTGAGTGTGGACATTGCGTGTGACGTCAAAATGGCATCACGTTTGAAGAAAGTCTTTTGAGATGAGTGTTACCCTTGAGGTTTTGAGATTCTGGGTACTTGGCAGCCACATGCACTTTTAAATAATCATCCGCTGGGCTTTAACGGAAATTTTGTCTGTTAGACTTCATTCCGATGGACGGTTCGCCAAAGTCAGAACTGTATTACTGTTTAATTGCTCAGGAGCGGGAGGTTGCGACAGTTAGTACTTCAACACAATCGCACCGAACCCATTAAATAACAGAACGGCCACAATCAGCTTAAATCCAAAGTGCATTAATTAGTACTTCCCAAGGTTCAGGATTTTGTTCTTCATCATCATCTTCTTCGTCTACCTAGTGTTAGGCCTCTTTGACTCTGTCTCTCGTCACGTCTACATTCGTCATTCTGGCGACCTTACACCGTTGGCTTGTTGTATTGCGTGGGTTTTGGGATCCTCTTTGCATTCACTCGTTGTATACAGTTTCACCAGTAGTTTTGCCAGTAGGCTTATATAATGCATGATGACTTCTATATTGATTATCTTTGACACATCGTTATTCCTTTTCTGATCCCGTTTGATGTAATCAGCTGTTGGTCTCATGAATTTCGTTTCACTGGCTGTTAGTCTTTTCTCATCTTTCTATTTTCCACGCCTCGCTACAGTAGCCCTGCACAGGTCTTACTAAGGGTTGTAAAGGCATGTTCTAAGATTCTTATGGAGGACAAGCATTTTTCTCTCCCATGTGTCTGTATTTAGAATATAAAAGTGGAGCCATGTGCCATGAACAAAAGTGGAGAGCATAATTTAAAATTTGTATTTCCTGAACATTTTCATTTCTTGGAGAAAAGACTCTTTCTAAACTCTCTTAGTTTGCTTGCAGCACTTAGTAGCTCAACATCTCACCAGAACGATTCAAATACCTCGTGGAATCCGTGCTTCGACGAGTTTGCGGTTTCACAAAGAAACGACTCGCTGTTAACGTCACCTCCTGTGCCTCCATCACAGGCGAAATTACAGTGGATCCCTCACACAGAGCCAAATACACCAAGTAGTTGCATTTTCCGACAAAATACTTGATACTACATACTCTGTGCTAAACTTGCCGACGTAACGCGATTTGATTGTACGGACGAGAAAACTGTGATCAAGAGCTTCATAGCAGTGATCTTACAGGAAAATTAATTTTTAATGGCAATTATCGTTCGCCACAGTGCAGGAATGCGTCACAGATGTTAAAGAATTTATAGACGATTGAAATACTAATGTTATCAGAAGGATCAGGCGCTAACTACCCCGCTGAATTCATGTGGAGGCAGCTGGAACGACACCTTCTGAGAGCGGACAGAATAGTGTCGCAGCTTCACAATCCAAACAGCGTGACGTCCGTTGCTCGCTATCGGGAAACCATCAGGGTTACAATAATTTATGACCTCGCTACAGAATATGGCAACAGCATATATTGACTGTGTGGAGAAAGGGATGCTAACGACTGATGTGGGGATATAATAGTAATGGCATAGTAGACAGGCATTGAGAGATCGGGAAATAAGTATGAACCGGAAGATCCAGTTCATGTGCAGCGTTCTTTGAACTAATGTGGTGCAGATCGACATTTACGATAGGCGCCCCCAAAAATTCCCTAAAACATGCAGACAATTTTCTCACGGTTACTACTGATATCCTTGGAGACTGACCTGAATTCCAGATCCGTCAGCCGGCCTCTGTGTCCTAGCAGTTCTAGGCGCTTCAGTCCGGAACAGCGCTGCTACTACGGTCGCAGGTTCGACTCCTGCCTCGGGCATGGATGTCTGTGATGTCCTTAGTTTAGTTAGGTTTAAGTTGTTCTACGTCTAGGGGACTGATGACCTCAGATGTTAAGTCCCATAGTGCTCAGAGCCATTTGAACCAGATCCGTCCCGCTGACTGGAACGGACTGAAGTCACGTAAATGAAAGATGACAGAGAAGGGAAGGGCAGGGGGGGAGGGGGGACTAAGTTCTGTGACAAGGTTAGATATGCTGAAATATGCTGGCGACATACCAGTGTTACCTGACAGAGACGAAATCTTCAAGCTGTGTTAATTTATATGAAAAGAATATAACACGACAATTAACCAATTTAACAAAAATTATAATATTTGACTAAACAGGGCACGTGAAAGACGTAGTGCATGTTCGTGACAAGCTACTGCCAACAAGCTGAGTCACCCATTTAGGAAGCAAGATCAATAGAAATGAAAGAATCAAAGTAGAAGAAAAAAGCGGAATTGCTAAAGTTCAAAGTGCCATCATAAAAAAAATATTAATCTGAAAAAAGTAACAACCTGTGATTATTCTTGTGGTTTTCTATCCATAGGCTATTTTGAAGCATCTCTTCTCTCTAGTCAATCCTGTATAACCATAATCATCTCAGAAAAGTTGTTGCAACCTACATCCATTCATCCATTTGAAGGTACACGTCATTCAATATGACGTTTGTTGCAACTTGGCTTTGAGGGGTCACACTATTAATGGTTAGCAGTATAGTTTTATTTTGTTTCTTGAACGACTATACGTGATTAATGGTGTACTGTGTGTTAGGCTGTATTGATATTTGTATTTTATGCACAATATTCCGACGAGCAACCCACTCGTCTTCTTCACATGCTGCGAGATGTGCTGTTATGCGTTCTCGCTGGTTTGGACTTCCAACTAGATTATGAACTATTATAGATTTCAAGCATTTCTTTAAACCTAAGATGCAAGCATCATAAGCGACACAGCCCACTGAAACAACCAATCAGCTGTCGCCAAGAATTGTCTCCAATGTGATCATGGTATCGAATACAATAAATCAAAGCCGTGATGCAAACGCTTAGTTCCTTGGACAGCGATATTAACGAGTAGATCTAATAAAAGGTGTCGTTACCTACCAAACAGGGACGAAGTTTATAATTTAAACAATACTTGGGGACTGGCATTACATTTATTATGATCTTGTCACCCATCACATGTACCAGAAGTGGGAAACCCCGAAAGAAAGTGAGTTTCCCGGAATATCAGCGAGGTACCTGAAAAACGAAAGGGCCTCAAAGGACATAGTAGGTGCTGGAAGTTGAGCTCAGCGAGACGAAGAACAGTTTGTATTCTGGTTGGAGCTAAGGCAGCGAGTACGTAAAACAGCACAACTTGCTGCACCTGAAGATGACTTAGTCGGGCGTCGAATTATTCTGCATGAAATAATAAAAGGTGAAATATTTTGTGAAATCCTTTGTCTAAAAGTAAGAAATAAAATGGAATGGCGAAATATTTGACGGGCCTTTGAACGACGCTCGAAATCCTGCACAGTAAATGAGGTGCCGACTGATACTGCGAATTCGCTTTCCTGTTGTATGAAAGATGCTCAACTGAAAAAGTGTTTGACACTGAAAAATTTTTAGGTCTTTTTTTGCTCCTTCGGTCGTAGATCATATAAATATGTCAAGACCAGACAACATCAGACTGCGTAGTGCACATAATCCACCACGCAGGTTTCCTCTACTACACTTTTAGATTATACACTCCTGGAAATGGAAAAAAGAACACATTGACACCGGTGTGTCAGACCCACCATACTTGCTCCGGACACTGCGAGAGGGCTGTACAAGCAATGATCACACGCACGGCACAGCGGACACACCAGGAACCGCGGTGTTGGCCGTCGAATGGCGCTAGCTGCGCAGCATTTGTGCACCGCCGCCGTCAGTGTCAGCCAGTTTGTCGTGGCATACGGAGCTCCATCGCAGTCTTTAACACTGGTAGCATGCAGCGACAGCGTGGACGTGAACCGTATGTGCAGTTGACGGACTTTGAGCGAGGGCGTATAGTGGGCATGCGGGAGGCCGGGTGGACGTACCGCCGAATTGTTCAACACGTGGGGTGTGAGGTCTCCACAGTACATCGATGTTGTCGCCAGTGGTCGGCGGAAGGTGCACGTGCCCGTCGACCTGGGACCGGACCGCAGTGACGCACGGATGCACGCCAAGACCGTAGGATCCTACGCAGTGCCGTAGGGGACCGCACCGCGACTTCCCAGCAAATTAGGGACACTGTTGCTCCTGGGGTATCGGCGAGGACCATTCGCAACCGTCTCCATGAAGCTGGGCTACGGTCCCGCACACCGTTAGGCCGTCTTCCGCTCACGCCCCAACATCGTGCAGCCCGCCTCCAGTGGTGTCGCGACAGGCGTGAATGGAGGGACGAATGGAGACGTGTCGTCTTCAGCGATGAGAGTCGCTTCTGCCTTGGTGCCAATGATGGTCGTATGCGTGTTTGGCGCCGTGCAGGTGAGCGCCACAATCAGGACTGCATACGACCGAGGCACACAGGGCCAACACCCGGCATCATGGTGTGGGGAGCGATCTCCTACACTGGCCGTACACCACTGGTGATCGTCGAGGGGACACTGAATAGTGCACGGTACATCCAAACCGTCATCGAACCCATCGTTCTACCACTCCTAGACCGGCGAGGGAACTTGCTGTTCCAACAGGACAATGCACGTCCGCATGTATCCCGTGCCACCCAACGTGCTCTAGAAGGTGTAAGTCAACTACCCTGGCCAGCACGATGTCCGGATCTGTCCCCCATTGAGCATGTTTGGGACTGGATGAAGCGTCGTCTCACGCGGTCTGCACGTCCAGCACGAACGCTGGTCCAACTGAGGCGCCGGGTGGAAATGGCATGGCAAGCCGTTCCACAGGACTACATCCAGCATCTGTACGATCGTCTCCATGGGAGAATAGCAGCCTGCATTGCTGCGAAAGGTGGATATACACTGTACTAGTGCCGACATTGTGCATGCTCTGTTGCCTGTGTCTATGTGTCTGTGGTTCTGTCAGTGTGATCATGTGATGTATCTGACCCCAGAAATGTGTCAATAAAGTTTCCCCTTCCTGGGACAATGAATTCACGGTGTTCTTATTTCAGTTTCCAGGAGTGTAACATTGAACTTCAAATTCTGATTCGGCACTTCAGTTGATGTGCATGATTTCGATCACAATTCGAGGGTTCCATCAAATATTTCACCAATCTACATTATTTCTTACTTTTTCACAAATTATTTCAGAAAAAAATTCGAACTTTCCTTTTTTTGTTCATTTTCAAGTTTTCACCGGAAAGCAGGATCGTTTTATGTCTCATTTGCTTTTCTGTTCTCTAAATGTCATGAGTTTAATACCTGGTTTGAAGGAAGTCATGCTGACAGTTAAATGTTGTAAGGTTGCGGGGGTTTATTATTTTTGCTTATTATTCTTGAATTGAGAACACTGTGTGAGGTGAAATGACAAGTTTATTGTCGCAATATTTCGCACCAAATTACAGCTTTTCACACAGTTTTCAACTCGCCAACATAAAAACAGCGCAATGGATAAGGCATCTTGCCAACATCAAAAAGTGAAACAAGTTTATACACAACAATGTTAAATATTAACTCTCTGAAAGAACATTAATTTTAAGCACAATATTATGAAAGTTTAATTAGAAGTTTCTTTACATTAATCCTGAGCACAATAATATGAAAATTTAATTGGACGTTTCTTTACAAAATTGCTCCTACACATTAAGTTATGATGTTGGTCAGTACTACACAAATCGTCCGATTCCGGTTCAAAGTTCAGTACTATTTAGGATGACAATCAAGTCTACGGTGGATGGTTAGTCAAGTGATAAATTTGAGTGCAAGATTACCTAAGGCCACTCGAGTTTACAGTGGACGCAAGCTGGTGAACCAACACATATTACACCTCTGCTCGCGGTATTTACCATAAGCTGCGACGTGCTGCTGTCTGCAAGGCCACTCTCTCCCACTGAAATGTCTACAAAACTAAACTGGCCTTTGCTGAACTTTCCAGCAGAAACTTTCCCTATGTTTCTCGTTATGCGAGAAAACCTGTACTCAGCCCTAGACTTATTATGTGGCGATATACACGCGCATGGATGGAGCAGCAGGTAATTATAGTGCCCTCTCAGTTCTCGCAAGAACTGTTAACTAATTTGGATGGTTCGTTTCTCCACAGTTGGAGCTTAACGTTGCTACAGCTAATTTCAGCTAGAGTTTAGCCACTGTGAACGCAATGTCCACACCAATTTCTTCTCTCTGTCGTACAGAGCCTTAAGCGCTCCGTTCTGCACTTGACGCCAGTTCAGAGAAGAGTCCCCTTTACAAAATTTCTCTCTTGTCCACTCATTGCAGAACTGCCTGCCTCCACTTGGGTTCCTTTTTCACGTCACGGCTTTTTTCGACCAATAGGAGCGTTCCTCCCATTTTGTAGAAACACCCTCTACCAATCGCAACGTCCCTTTTATCAAACTGTGTCGAAACTCCAGTAGTTTTCTCCTTCCTAGTGAGTTTTGTGCCTGTTCTAGACGCCTAAGTACATTGACCTTTCCGTGTGTCGCACTCGCTGGACGAAAATGCGTCACTTGCTTTTGTTCGTCTCCCGTTGGAATTTCGAAACGCAATTTTTTAAAGCTTCTTCTCTGCCCTTGTATTGATGCCCTCGCTACGGGCGGGCCTCCAGCTTGAATCACCTGGCCCTGGGTCGCTGTCCTCTTCCCTGCCACCCCCTTAAGTGGTCGCCGGCGTAAATCCTGCAGTGCGGTTTCGGTACGCCGTTGTGGAGCTGACTTTTCAAAACTGAAAGCGACTCTACTCGTGTTCCCTGTTCTACCTTCCACTCAGAGACATGCATTGTATAGGAATGGTGTGTTAATTACCGTCGATTGACTGTCATCCCTTTTTGCATTACATATTAAAAGGCAAATCTTCTCATAACTGTCGATTTACGTTAGGTGTCATCTTCACCTTCTCATTGCGATTTGTAAAGGTTTCATGTAAGGTGAGAATTTGACCATTTATTCTACCACCTTACAATATCATATTACTATTAGGCCTTAAAGATATGTACTTCGACACTTCACTTATCTTCCTAGTGCCTTCTGTTCTCGAGATGCCCTAAATTTAATACTTTATTAGATGAAAACTTGTTTTGACAGTTAAATATCACATAACTGCAAATTTTTTATGCGGAAAATAGCTAGGGTCCAACGAAATGAACATTTTGATACTTCATTTATGTATCTAGCAGCAGCTACTCGTGAAATATTTCAGTTTTCCCCGAAATCACTATATAAGTTTTTCTTTATTACCATTATTCGTTTCAAGCAGCTAAACATGTTTTTGAAGAAGTTGATCTCACATTGCTCAGTTTGATACCGAATTAATCAATTTCAAACTCCTAGCTTGGCTACAAAAATTCTCCCTCAATTCGTTAAATAACTTTTTCTTACTTACCAGGATTACTTTCAAGGAATTGAACTTTTTTTTTTCAAAAGTGCTCTTAACACTGGTTAGTTTTCTACCGCTTTCGTCTATTTCCCACTCTTCCTTTGACTATGAATATTCAGACAAAAATATATTATGTAATTTTCACTCAAATCACTGATTATTTTTTTCTAAATATATCTAAATTTTCTTCTTTTCGAAAGTAATCCTCACATTGTTCAGCTTGATACCCGTTTACCCATATTCCATTCTTAGTCTGGTTATGAAAATTTGGGGCCAAGTACGAGGGGCGTTCAATAAGTAATGCAAGCAGCTTGGTTTCTTTACAAATAAAACAGCTTCTCCTTTAGTCACTTGCCTATGTTGCACTACGGGTTTCGAAGGTTCATACCATCATCTTCAGGTGCAGAATTGCTTATTTACAGGGCTGATGTTGGTGAAGAGCACAGACATCTTTCCAGTCCCAGATAAGGGGCAGTGTAGATTATTTTGTGTCTTTTGTTAAGAATAAAATTTGTTAATATAGGAAAGGCACTTTAGAGGTTAAAAAAACATGTATGTCTGACAGTGACTTGTACTTACAGGGACTATATCGTGAAAGGTCTGCACACCGTAGCTTGTTGTACGTCCTCGCCACTGCACATTACATTTACATTGTTTCTTCAAAGATTTCGTACATGTTGCAGATAAGTTTGCATTGGATACAGAGATTGAAAGATAAAATGATTTCTACATAATTTTTTTTTTATTTTTAAAAATATGAACTGCCTGCACCAGAATGTTATAACTGCACAACTCTGTTGTTATATTAGGAAGTTACAAATACTTTTATTTTTTGTTTATTCATTTATTTATTTATTTATTTTAATATGAGTGTACTGCGCCATTGGATACAAAAATATTGATAAAACGTTGTTTAAACGGTTATGTGCATAAATATGTTTTCCTTCTGTTTCAAAAAATGGGAATGAGCTGCGCTTGAATATAGGTAGTGCACACTTCAATTACTATATTAATTTCTTATATATAAAGATTACTACAGATTATGCAAATTTGTTACAGACTGACCTTATTGAGGGATGAATGGAAGTGGTTAGATAAATTGCTGTGCACCGAAACTGCAAATTATGAGACTGCATCAAGTACATCCCAAAGCTTTAGAAAACGCTGATTGAGTCTGTTTCACAGTAGTCGTTGAGTAGACGTGCCCCAAATTTCTTTATGTGTACGTAGATTCCACGATCAAGTACTTCATATCCTTTGTTCAGTGAATGTAGTATTTCAACGCTGTTTCTACATTGTCAAATTGATGTCCTGTGTCTTTTATATGACAGGCTACTGCAGATTTGTGTGGTGTGTCGTATCAGAAGGCGTTGATGTGTTCTTTGAATGTGGTGTACACATTACGCACTATGTATTGAGCTGGGCATTTAACCACTAAAGTGCCTTTTCTAAACAAGCAAATTTTATCATTAGCAAAAGACACAAAATAACCTACGCTGCACTTGGTCTGCGACTGTGAAAAGACTTCCGAGCTCTTCGCCAACACCAGTCATGGTAACGACAATAGTGTGAAACATTCAAACGCGAAGTAGCGAAATAAATAAGTGACTAATGCAGAAACTGTTTTATTTGTATTTATCAACAGTGGCAGTCCTCATAATGGTGTCTCCTATGGACGAAATATTCAGCTTGGTTTCATTCAGAACTGCAGTACACATTGTTATTCCCAACTTTTTTGGTTTCAGAACGCTATTTTTCAACAGAATCTCTGTTCAATGCGACGGCATTACGCCATCATATTGGGAGAGCCTGTATGCCCGCATGCTACCATTCTACGGGTTGACGTCGAAATCAGCGCCTTGCTACATCAGTAACCTGACCATAATCCACTACTGCATTCTGCAGAGTGCATTCCTCGTTGGACAAAACATATGGAAGTCGGAAGGGCCGGCCGGGGTGGCCGAGCGGTTCTAGGCGCTACAGTCTGGAACCGCGCGACCGCTACGGTCGCAGGTTCGAATCCTGCCTCGGGCATGGATGTGTGTGATGTCCTTAGGTTAGTTAGGGTTAAGTAGTTCTAAGTTCTAGGGGACTGATGACCTTAGAAGTTAAGTCCCATAGTGCTCAGAGCCAAGTCGGAAGGTGCGAGATCCGGGCCGAAGTGTGGATGAGGAAGAATAGTGCAATGAAGTTTTCGGAGTTCCTCTCGGTTGTGAAGATTTGTTGAAGGCTTGGCGTTGTTGCGTAGATAGAGAAGTTCTTTTGGATTTTTGTGGTCACGAACACGTTGAAGTCGTTTCTTGATTTCGTGAGAGTAGCACACTACACTTCAGAGGCGATAGTTGCTCCACGAGAGAGGACATCAAACAGGATAACCACTTCAGTGTCTCAGAAGACGGTCGCCGTGACTTGGAGGGCTGAGGAGAGTGTTGTGGCGCTACTCATGGATTGCTATTTTGTTTCCGGCGGTTCGAAGTGATTCAACCCACGTTTCCTCGCCTGTGACGATGGTAGCCCCAAAATTGTCACCATCACCCTCGCTAGACGCAAGCAGTTCCGCACACCTGGTCCTTTGTCGTCCTTTATCGCCTTCTGTTACGCGCCGAGGAACCCACTTGGCACATACATTTTAGTACCCCAAATGGTGGCCGAGTGTGCCAGCATTACCACTAGAGACGCCCAGTTGAGCAGAGAGGTGTTTGTGATCCTTTCATCACCTCGGGCGAGAGTGTCCGCACGTTCCAACATTTCAGGAGTCGCATCAGTGTGGCAGCAGGCCGGCAAGCGGGAGAAATGGTTCAAATGGCTCTGAGCAAAATGGGATTTAACTTCTGCGGTCATCAATCCCCTATAACTTAGAACTACTTAAACCTAACTAAGCTAAGGACATCACACACACCCATGCCCGAGGCAGGATTCGAACCTGCGACCGTAGCGGTCGCGCCGTTCCAGACTGTAGCGCCTAGAACCGCTCGGCCACTCTGGCCGGCCAATCGGCAGACTGGACACGTCTACGCTACCTTGCTACGATGACGACAGTCGCTCTCGCCCTAAGACTCACCGCGCATTTGTTCACTGCCAGATCTTCGTAGTCATTCTGCAAGTGCCCATGAACATCTTCGACGCTCTGGCTTTCGCCAAAAGAAACTCAAAGACAGCTCCTTGCTTGGAACGGACCTCCATTAGGCAGACACCATTATGAAGGCTGCGTATTGCGCCGCCACCCCTAGGAATTTATGAAGCGGGAACATCCCACGATGTCCCACAACAAATTCTGCATTTTTGAGTAGAAACTGGCAGAGAAGAAAAAATGAGTCGCATTACTTACTAGATACAGTAGTGCAGCTTTCCCTCAAATCAGAAATTAAAAATTTCGTAGTTACCTTGAGTACTTTAAGGCAATTAATTTTTTTTTTCAAACTAAAGCTCGTGGTGTTAAGTTCAAATGGTTAAAATGGCATTAAGCACAATGTGACTTAACATCTGAGGTCATCAGTCACCTAGACTTAGAACTACGTAAACATAACTAATCTAAGGACATCACACCCATCCATGCCCGAGGCAGGGTTCGAACGTCAGGCCGTGGTGGCAGCGCTGTTCCGGACTGGAGCGCCTAGAACTGTTCGGCAACAGCGGCCGGCGTGCTGTTCAAGTGGATACCGCGTTTGTCCATTTCGCGGTCTTCGTTTGCTTATGGAAATTCGAACAAACGCCCAGTGTGCAATTTACAGATAATGCAATTTTCGCTCCGCTCAGCATTTGGCCAAATAATGAGTCGAGTGATCACCCGGCAGCACACCATTAATCAGTCACGCAGAGAAGATCTGAGAGATCACCAAAGAGCTGGGTCAGTTCCAGTATAACAGAAAAAGTGAATTTGTCGCTTCTCGGTTATTCCGCAGCAGGTGTATGCAGAGCGCGCAGGCGATTGGAAGCCAGCCAGCGGCCGCGGCATCAGGATGCGCGCGGCGTGCGCCGGCTGCTCATTTAATTTGCGGCCGGCTGTATGTGGCGAAGGCCCCGGGCCCGGCCTCTGCCTTAGCTTTAGCCTTAGCCTCAGCCTCAGGCTGCCCTGCGCCGTCCAGAGCCCGCAATTACCTGCGCGGCCCGGCCGGACCGCCTGACGTCACCGCTCGGGCTTCTTGCGGGAGCCGCGCGCGGGCCACGTGTGGCGTGACGCGCTTGCAGGAACAGCGGCCCCAGGTCACGGCCGGCCGCCGGGACCACTCGCCCGGAAAAAATTGCGAGAGCTTCAACGCACCAGGATCATGAACACAGTAACTAAGTAAATACACTACTGGCCATTAAAATTGCTACACCAAGAAGAAATGCAGATGATAAACGGGTATTCATTGGACAAATATATTATACTAGAACCGACATGTGATTACATTTTCACGCAATTAGGGTGCATACATCCTGAGAAATCAGTAGCCAGAACAATCACCTCTGGCCGTAATAACGGCCTTGATACGCCTGAGCATTGAGTCAAACAGAGCTTGGATGGCGTGTACAGGTACAGCTGCCCATGCAGCTTCAACATGATACCACAGTTCATCAAGAGTAGTGACTGGCGTATTGTGACGAGCCAGTTACTCGGCCACCATTGACCAGACGTTTTCAATTGGTGAGAGATCTGGAGAATGTGCTGGCCAGGGCAGCAGCCGAACGTTTTCTGTATCCAGGATGGCCCGTACAGGACCTGCAACATGCGGTCGTGCGTTATCCTGCTGAAATGTAGGGTTTCGCTGGGATCGAATGAAGGGTAGAAAAAATGGTTCAAATGGCTCTGAGCACTATGGGACTCAACTGCTGTGGTTATCAGTCCCCTAGAACTTAGAACTACTAAAACCTAACTAACCTAAGGACATCACACACATCCATGCCCGAGGCAGGATTCGAACTTGCGACCGTAGCAGTCCCACGGTTCCGGCCTGCGCGCCTAGAACCGTGAGACCACCGCGGCCGGCGAATGAAGGGTAGAGCCACGGGTACTAACACATCTGAAATGTAACGTCCACTGTTCAAAGTGCCGTCAATGCGAACAAGAGGTGACCGAGACGTGTAACCAATGGCACCCCATACCATCACGCCGTGTGATACGCCAGTATGGCGATGACGAATGCAGGCTTCCAATGTGCGTTCACCGCCATGTCGCCAAACACGGATGCGACCATCATGATGCTGTAAACAGAACCTGGATTCATCCGAAAAAATGACGTTTTGCCATTCGTGCACCCAGGTACGTCGTTGAGTACACCATCGCAGGCGCTCCTGTCTGTGATGCAGCGTCAAGGGTAACCGCAGCCATAGCCTCCATCCTGATAGTCCATGCCGCTGCAAACATCGGCGAACTGTTCGTGCAGATGGTTGTTGTTTTGCAAACATTCCCATCTGTTGACTCAGGGATCAAGACGTGGCTGCACGATCCGTTACATCCATGCGGATAAGTTGCCTGTCATCTCGACTGCTACTGATACGAGGCCGTTCGGAACCAGCACGGCGTTCCGTATTACCCTCCTGAACCCACCGATTCCATATCCTGCTAACAGTCATTGGATCTCAACCAACGCTGCAGCAATGTCGCGATACCATAAAACGTAATCGCGATAGGCTACAATCCGACTTTTATCAAAGTCGTAATGGTGATGGTACGCATTTCTCCTCCTTACACGAGGAATCATAACAACGTTTCACCAGGCAACGCCCGTCAACTGCTGTTTGTGTATGAGAAATCGGTTGGAAAGTTTCCTCATGTCAGCACGTTGTAGGTGTCGCCACCGGTGCCAACCTTGTGTGAATGCTCTGAAAAGCTTATCATTTGCATATGACAGCATCTTCTTCCTGTCGCGTCTGTAGCACGTCGTCTTCATGGTGTTGCAATTTTAATGGCCAGTAGTGTATATTATTTAAAATGAGCACAATAATTATAAGAAAAACCCTTCTGATTCACATGTTCCAAACATCTTACATGAGAGATACAGCAGTACCTATAATTCCAATAACTGTAGAACTAAATCACAAAATATCAGAAACATTAAATAAGTACTGTCTAAAAATCCTAGATATCTTCGACAAGCAAACACTAAAACCCTTCCCTAACACACAGAAGATACCAGCATAATTTTAACTTAATATACGGATAATAAATGCAAGAACATAACGAGATAAAAACGCGATCCTGGTTTAAGGCAACCTTGTTACATGAACTGTAAACCTGTTTCCTTCAAAACACATGTGCCATCTAACCTAACAGAAAAAAATGGCTCTGAGCACTATGGGACTCAACATCTTAGGTCATAAGTCCCCTAGAACTTAGAACTACTTAAACCTAACTAACCTAAGGACATCACACACAACATGCCCGAGGCAGGATTCGAACCTGCGACCGTAGCAGCCCCGCGGTTCCGGACTGCAGCGCCAGAACCACACGGCCACCGCGGCCGGCTAACCTAACAGAATAATACCAATTAACAAGCCCATAACAAGAAAGTAAGCAGCTAAATACCAGTCAAGGAAGATAATGCGACACTTGACTCAAAGAATGAGAATTTAAGAATCAGTGTTTCATAAGTATCAACGTTAATCTACCAGAAGGACTTCCCAACGCCCAGGTTAAAATGACACCGATCAATGTAAGGAAAGTCACTTTGTGCTAACCGTAGTTGTTTGCAGTAAGCTGCATTGTCTCAAGAAAACAACTAACACATATCCAAGCCATATCACAGCGACACGGCATAGGAAGGCGTAACTGCCGGCCGCGGTGGCCGAGCGGTTCTAGGCGCTTCAGTTCGGAACCGCGCGACTGCTACGGTCGCAGGTTCGAATCCTGCCTCGGGCATGGATGTGTGTGGTGTCCTTGGGTTGGTTAGGTTTAAGTAGTTCTAAGTTCTAGGGGACTGATGACCTCAGATGTTGAGTCCCATAGTGGTCAGAGCCATTTGAACCAATGCGTAACTAATATCAAGGAAAAGTGAATTGCACACTGCAAGACACGAGACCTTCCTTGAGTAGTCCTGCGTAGTGGCACACTGCACTAGCGCCGTCGCTGCCGTGCACGCACTTCCTGCCACCAGAAAAACACCGGCTGGCCCGTTCTCCAACCACTAGGCGCCGCACTCTCTCGCGTCGTCACCTACCAACCTCCATTCGGCTACACAGGCGCGCACGTTAATTCCAGGCTGTTTCACCTTTCTCCAACAGACGTAGAATGGATTCCTCGGAACCAAGGCAACACCGAACGGCCCATCCGCTGTGTGCTAGGCGTAGCTGTCCAAATGCTCCCAGCCAGCAGCTTCCCACAGACACAGCTCCAACCTTTTGCTGTTCCATTGCTCACGGCAAGACTCCAGGAACAGACCAGCTGGGAACACACACACACACGTGCAGATATCGCGCCCCCGTACATTTAACGCTGCTCTCTGAGTGCCAACCAGCAGCCACCCTTCATCTCCTCGGTGCTGGTACCAAGTTCCAGCTCGTCCGGTACCCGACACAAGACTCTGGAACCAACCCCTCGGGAAGCGGACTACTCGCAACGGCTCGTCCAGATGGTGCCCTCAACCCCACTGTCTGAGTGTAGTCAGTCAGCAGACATTCATCGTCATTCCAGGCACTGGCTTCAAGTTCCGACCAGTCTGCTGCCCAACTCAGTACTCAAGAACAGAGACAACACCAACACCATGCAGCCGACGCCACTCTCGGTGTTTTCTTAGCCACCTGACGTCCGGCGGCTTCCCCGGCGCTGGCTCAGAGTTCAGGATGGCCAGGTGCCGTACGGGAGACTCCTCACCGTTGCTGCGGTCGTCTGGTAGTCGACACTGATGGCTGCTTTCTTGTTCGGTGCACCCTCTGGGACAGCGAGCAGACGCTGCTAGCCTTGGCGCCGCCTCCAGCGCGGGGCAGAAATGAAACTGACGTGTAGAGGCCACGACGGTGGGGTCACAAATTTACTTCAACTTGTGCACACCTTTCATAGTCCATTAGGACAACATAATGCGCCACTACATAATGTACTACGACGTCTACGTGATTTAGAGAAAATCGAAAGTTTTATGCATCAGTGACGTACCGCTGAGTTGCGACACTAAGCACGAGCTGGTAGCGGTTTTGTGTCAAGTGTTCAAGTTCAGTAATCGGTGGATCGCTGGACCAAATCCGGCTCATCTTTCTTTTTTTTATTTATATTTTTCTCAACACTAGTCATATTATTACGTACATATTATATCTGAAAGATAATATCACGAAAAGACACGTGTATTTCAATGAACTTTTAGTTAATTTCCAATTAGTTTCGCTGTCCATTAATATCCATTAATACAACAGATATTAAGATTTTTTTCTATAGGCAATATCAAGCGCCTTCAGCTTTCTTCGTATTTGATTGACAATGAATGAGAAATTGCTTCTCATGAAGAGCCTATTTAAATACATTTTGTCGTACATTACCAATTTGTGCGAGCTTTGATTTTCCTTAGAAACTCTGAATTTTACTTGTGCATGTGGAAAACCTGCGTTGATTAGATGCAGCAGATGACGTTTCAATTAATGTTTTCTAAGTCTATATGAAAAATACAATGCAGCTTGTAATGTCGAAAGCACATCCGACGATTAATCGTATATTACTCTCATATTCTGGCATATGATAACTCATTGTATTGTTGAACGAAGCTATTTACAATTTTCTTTATCGATGTTTGTCTTTGACTTTCTAAGACTGCTCCTCGTTTTTGAGACGTGTCTAAAAGACCAAAGCGTACAGATACAGAGCAGTTCTCCGTACATTATCCGATGGTAAGTATAAGGAATTTCTGAAATTACGTCAGGCATACACTTTCAGGAAAACGTCATGCTTTTGGTCAATTGCTTTTCAATAGTTAGAAATATATTTGTTGCGGTATTAAAAATTAGCAAACTACCGAACAACATCGGAAATTCAGTAAAAGTTTATACAAACACCGATATCTCTTCGTCATATTATGATTAAAATGTAATTTGTATGAAATTTTATGAAAAAATATAAATTAAAAACTGCTAATGACACGATTGCTGCCACATCTGGCTGAGGCTCGCAGTTCACCGGTAAAACACTGTTGCGTAAAACATCTCTTGTAATTTTCTCGAAATCACTTAAGCAGTACGCTTTGCTATTTGTACATTATGTTGTCCTAATGCACGAAGTTTGAAGTAAATCGTGATCCGAACGTCGTAGCCTCGCCTTCTGAGTCGCGAAATGACGGCAGAGCTCTCGACCAACAGTGAAGTACACGGTGTCCAGAAAAGGACTCCCTGGTTTCAAAATTAAATATCTCGAAAACAAAGATCGAGAGAGGAATGCAGCAAACGGTATGTTTATTGTGAAATCTGTAAGAAGTTTATACAGCAGTTTGAAATAATAATTACAAAAGCTGCTAACAGATGGCGCTGTAATCGCCATACATAATGCCTAGTATAAATAGTGATCCGAAGCCCAGAGCGATCAGTTCCACTATTGAAACGTGAAAGGAGGTTAGCGTACCGAAGGAAGAGATTAAAACTATGTACTCCATTGAACAACGCGTTGTTCTGGTGCTAGAGTACCACAGGTTATAAGAGAGTCCTACGGCAACAAGGCGAAGTTTTCAAGCACGATTTAATGTTCCAAAAGGACACGATGCGAAAACCATTCGCACGCTCTTCGCAAAATTTCAACGGACAGGCAGCGTAACTGATGATCTAGTGGGGCATGTTGGCCGCAAACAAACCGCAGTTACGCCTGAAAACATCGCCAAAGTTTCTGGAATTATTCGGCGAAATCCAATGTCCGTAGAATTGCATCTGAGACTGGTTTGAAGCGTTCCAGCACTCAGAAAATACTGAGAAAGAGCCTACACATGTTTCCATTCAAAATTCAAAGGCACCAGGCCACACGTACGAGCTGTGCAACAAAGGGTTGCCTTTGCTAATCAGATGCTCACAATGATTGACAGTGAAGGATTTATAAATAAATTATACACAACTGCAACCAGTCACTTTTTTCATTAATAATGCTTTATTACATTAACCGGTTTTCGAACCCTTTCAGGTTCATCTTCAGATGATTTCGGGAGAATCCGGGAAGTTACATCATTACTGGTAGTAGCATAATGCTGGGTGCTGGTTCTATGGCAGAAAGATGAGTCACACTTTCTGCCATAGAACCAGCACCCAGCATTATGCTACTACCAGTAATGATGTAACTTCCCGGATTCTCCCGAAATCATCTGAAGATGAACCCGAAAGAGTTCGAAAACCGGTTAATGTAATAAAGCATTATTAATGAAAAAAGTGACTGGTTGCAGTTGTGTATAATTTATTTACATTAATATACAGTCACGGTTCTAAAATATCCGTAATGGATAAGCATAAAGTGAAGGATTTGATGTTGGCTGCATCTGGTTTACAGATGAAGCACACTTCCACCTGAATGGATACGTGAATGAGCAGAACTGGCGATTTTGGGGTTCCGAAAAGCCATATTGGTGTGAAGCGAAACCCCTGTATTCTCCTAAAGTTACTGTGTGGGCTGCAGTATGCAGCAGAGGCATTATTGGCCCTTTTTTCATTCGAGAAACGGTCACTGGTGCACGTTACGTTGCATTTTTGGAACAATTTGTCGCCACACAGCAAGCGTTAGAGGGTCGACCAGGTACTGAATGGTTTATGCAAGACGGAGCCCGACCACATCGGACCGAACAAGTGTTTCGCTTTCTTGATGAATACTTCGGGAATCGAGTTATCGCTTTGAAATATCCCAAATTTACTGGTGCAGGCATGGATTGGCCTCCATGTTCGCCGGATTTGACTCCCTGTGACTTTTTTTTGTGGGGCACAGTGAAAGACATGGTCTACCCGAAGCATCCCGCCACGCTGGACGAGCTTGAATCGGCGATCTCTGTGGCATGTGAATCCATTTCGGTTGAGACACTACGAAATGTGATGGCGAATATCATTCTTCGTTTGCGCAACCTCTGTAGTGCCAATGGTGAACATTTAGAAAACATTGTGATGTGATTGTTTGCAAAGATTGTTTTCATACGATTATTTCACTTATGTAAGCTGATATGAGCTGTACAGCGTACAGCGCCATCTGTTAGGAGCTTTTGTAACTATTATTTCAAACTGCTGTATAAACTTCTTACAGCTTTCACAATAAACATACGGTTTACTGCATTCCTCTATCGATCTTTGTTTTCGAAATATTTAATTTTGAAATCGTTGTTCTTGTTGTTGTGGTCTTCAGTCCTGAGACTGGTTTGATGCAATTCTCCATGCTACCTTATCCTGTGCAAGCTTCTTCATCTCCCAGTACTTACTACAACCTACATCCTTCAGAATCAGCTTAGTGTATTCATCTCTTGGTCTCCCTCTACGATTTTTACCCTCCGCGCTGCCCTCCAATGCTAAATTTGTGATCCCTTGATGCCTTGTCAAGTTGTGCCAAATACTCCTCTTCTCCCCAATTCTATTCAATACTTCATCATTAGTTATGTGATCTACCCATCTAATATTCAGCATTCTTCTGTAGCACCACTTTTCGAAAGCTTCTATTCTCTTCTTGTCTAAACTATTTATCGTCCATGTTACACTTCCGTACATGGCTACACTACATACAAATACTTTCAGAAACGACTTCCTGACACTTAAATCTACACTCGATGTTAACAAATTTATCTTCTTCAGAAACGCTTCCCTTGCCATTGCCAGTTTACGTTTTATATCCACTCTACTTCGACCATCATCAGTTATTTTGCTCCCCAAATATCAAAACACCTTTACTACTTTAAGTGTCTCATTTCCTAATCTAATTCCCTCAGCATCACCCGACTTAATTCGACCACATTCCTTTATCCTTGTTTTGCTTTTGTTGATGTTCATCCTATATCCTCCTTTCAAGACACTGTCCATTCCGTTCAACTGCTCTTCCAAGTCCTTTGCTGTCTCTGATAGAATTACAATGTCATAGGCGAACCTCAAAGTTTTTATTTCTTCTCCGTGGATTTTAATACCTACTCCGAATTTTTCTTTTGTTTCCTTTACTGCTTGCACAATATACAGATTGAATAACATCGGGGAGAGGCTACAACCCTGTCTCACTCCCTTCCCAACCACTGCTTCCCTTTCATGCCCCTCGACTCTTATAACTGCCATCTGGTTTCTGTGCAAATTGTAAATAGCCTTTCGCTCCCTGTATTTTACCCCTGCCACCATTAGAATTTGAAAGAGAGTATTCCAGTCAACATTGTCAAATGCTTTCTCCAAGTCTACAAATGATAGAAACGTAGGTTTGCCTTTCCTTAATCTTTCTTCTAATATAAGTCGTAAGGTCAGTATTGCCTCACGTATTCCAACATTTCTACGGAATCCAAACTGATCTTCCCCGAGGTCGGCTTCCACCAGTTTTTCCATTCATCTGTAAAGAATTCGCGTTAGTATTTTGCAGCTGTGACTTATTAAACTGATAGTTCGGTAATTTTCACATCTGTCAACACCTGCTTTCTTTGGGATTGGAATTATTATATTCTTCTTGAAGTCTGAGGGTATTTCGCCTGTCTCATACATCTTGCTCAGCAGATGGTAGAGTTTTGTCAGGACTGGCTCTCCCAAGGCCGTCAGTAGTTCTAATGGAATATTGTCTAATCCCGGGGCCTTGTTTCGACTCAGGCCTTTCAGTGCTCTGTCAAACTCTTCACGCAGTATCGTATCTCCCATTTCATCTTCATCTACATCCTCTTCTATTTCCATAATATTTGTCCTCAAGTTCATCGCCCTTGTATAGACCCTCTATATACTCCTTCCACCTTTCTGCTTTCCCTTCTTTGCTTAGAACTGGGTTTCCATCTGAGCTCTTGATATTCATACAAGTGGTTCTCTTTTCTCCAAAGGTCTCTTTAATTTTCCTGTAGGCAGTATCTATCTTACACCTATTGAGATAAGCCTCTACATCCTTACATTTGTCCTCTAGCCATCCCTGCTTAGCCATTTTGCACTTCCTGTCTATCACATTTTTGAGACGTCTTTATATGTTCTCCTTTCATCAATTAAATTAAATATTTCTTCTGTTACCCAAGGATTTCTGCTAGCCCTCGTCTTTTTACCTAATTGATCCTCTGCTGCCTTCACTACTTCATCCCTCAGAGCTACCCATCCTTCTATGGTACTTCTTTCCCCCATTCCTGTCAATTGTTCCATTATGCTCTCCCTGAAACTCTGTACAACCTCTGGTTCTTTCAGTTTATCCAGGTCCCATCTCCTTAAATTCTCACCTTTTTGCAGTTTCTTCAGTTTTAATCTACAGTTCATAACCAACAGATTGTGGTCAGAGTCCACATCTGCCCCTGGAAATGGCTTACAATTTAAAACCTGGATCCTAAATCTCTGTCCTACCATTATATAATCTATCTGATACCTTCTAGTATCTCCAGGATTCTTCCATGTATACAACCTTCTTTCATGATACTTGAACCAAGTGTTAGCTATGATTAAGTTATGCTCTGTGCAAAACTCTACCAGGCGGCTTCATCTTTCATTTCTTAGCCCCAATACATATTCACCTACTATGTTTCCTTCTCTCCCTTTTCCTATTGTCGAATTCCAGTCACCCATGACTATTAAATTTTCGTCTCCCTTCACTATCTGAATAATTTCTTTGATCTCACCATACAATTCTTCAATTTCTTCATCATCTGCAGAGCTAGTTGGCATATAAACTTCTACTACTGTAGTAGGTGTGGGCTTCGTGTCTATCTTGGCCACAATAATGCGTTCACTATGCTGTTTGTAGTAGCTTACCCGCAAAACTATTTTTTTATTCATTATTAATCCTACTCCTGCATTACCCCTATTTGATTTTGTATTTATAACCCTGTATTCATCTGACCAAAAGTTTTGTTCCTCCTGACACCGAACTTCGCTAATTCCCACTATATCTAACTTTAACCTATCCATTTCCCTTTTTAAATTTTCTAATCTGCCTCCCCGGTTAAGGGATCTGACGTTCCACGCTCCGATCCGTAGAACGCCAGTTTTCTTTTTCCTGATAACGACGTCCTCTTGAGTAGTCTCCGCCCGGAGATCCGAATGGGGGACTATTTTACCTCCGAAATATTTTACCCAAGAGGACGCCATCATCATTTATCCATACAGTAAAGCTGCATGCCCTCGGGAAAAATTACGGCCGTAGTTTCCCCTTGCTTTCAGCCATTCGTAGTACTAGCACAGCAAGGCCGTTTTGGTTAATGTTGCAAAGCCAGGTCGGTCAATCATCCAGACTGTTCCCCCTGCAACTACTGAAAAGGCTGCTGCCCCTCTTCGGGAACCACACGTTTGTCTGGCCACTCAGCAGATACCCCTCGGTTGTGGTTGGACCTACGGTACGGATATTTGTATCGCTGAGGCACGCAAGCCTCCCCACCAACGGCAAGGTCCATGGTTTATGGGGAAGATTTTGAAATCAGGGTGCCCTTTTCTGGACACCCTGTATTTCTCGAAAGAGAGTTTCTGAAAGTTACCTTCGTTGTGGGTGGACTTGTATCTGTCCGCAGCTCGTGGTGTCGCGGTCGCGTTCTCGCTTCCCGAGCACGGGGATCCGGATTCGATTCCCGTCGGGGTCAGGGGTTTTCACCTGTCACGAGATGACTGGGTGTTTGTGTTGTTCTCACCCTTTGATCACCATTCAAGAAAGTAGCGAGATTAGACTGCGCGAAGGTTGGGAATTTGTACGGGAGCTGATAACCACGCAGTTGAGAGCCACACAAACCAATCATCATCCAATGTATCTATGTCTGGTATCTGCCTTACATGCGATTAGCTTTATGTCCTTGCATCAATTTAAATCGCAAAGTACACATAATTCTAGATATTTAATCGATGTGTCTTTTTCCAGTGATATTTCTGCAATCGTATAGTCGTAAGAAAACTGGTTTTCCTGCCTATTTCTGTGCAATACATTACCTTTGTTTCAGTGTCAAGAGAGTCATGTGTAAGAACCGCATGGAACTTACGGCGTTAGCCACTGGGTCAATTACATATATACAGTGAAAAGAGATAGTCTCGATTGCGTACATTACAAAACATTAGGATGTGATAACTAGTTTCAGTTGACTAAGCGATATCTTCAGACCACTCACCGTATATTGTACTGAAAACCTTTCGTCGCCTATATAGTTGGTATCATGTCCGTATTACTCATACAGCTCTATAGACGATGCAGGGTTTTCAATACGCCATATGCTGACACAGGTTTTACAGTGAGCGATCTCAAAATGGTTGATCAGTCATGATATTTTGCGTCGTTTAATGCACACAATTATAAAAAAAACTAAAAATTTGTAATTTTAACATGCTTATATTTCATCGTTGTTTCCTTCCCTGACAATTTCAGATGTAAGCAATAACACTCCCTTGGGGCACGACCGGTTTTTTTTTTCCTCTCCGCTGAAAGTGACGCTCTGTTCTCTGTTTTCTAGAAACTCTTCAGTCCACAAAGCCCTTATTTTGTTTATTACGTAGAAATTCGGAGCAGTACGGAACGCCTTCCGGAACGACCGTTCCTGAAAACGAGACTCACTTGTGAGTTTTTCTTAATACCAGGCACGCTTCTCTCCTCCAGCAACCTACGGTACACTACTGTAAGTAGAATAGTTTTTTTGAGTTTTTCCGATTACATTGGAAAGAACTTGGAAGAACAATTGAACGGACTGCGTAGCATCTTGGAAAAAGATGAACACCAACAAAAGTGGGACAAGAGTAAACGCAAACGAACTATAACAGGCGATGATCAATGAATTATTAGGTTAATCAAAGCAATAAAATTAGCTGCTAGGAGGCGTTCAAATCAGTGGTGAAGGTTGAACAATGCCGGATCGGGACTCGAACCCGGGTTCTCGTTTCTCGCGAACAGTCACCTTGACCACCTCGGCCATCCGCATTCGGTCCCTGAGTGACCAAACTTTCCACCTTATCCAAACACCATTCACGTAGTACCCCTGCCAGTTGCCCTCACTACTCGCTGCGATCGCTGATTCTCGTAAGGGTTCAGACCTGTTTGTACATCTAGACGAAAAGGAACATTGACCGTCTCGCCCTAGTTATATATGTCCGAAAGATTAGACACCACATATATCCAACTAAATTGTGAATTGAGACACTAAAGATAATGAATGTGTTTTGCTTTTTGGACAGCCAAATAACTGATGACGACGATGCGTAGAGGATATAAAATGCAGTCTGGCTACAGCAAGAAAAGAATTCTAGGAAATATTTTCTGGAGGTATTTATTTGGAGTGTAGCCTTGTACGAAAGTGAAATGTAGACGACAAGCAGTTCAGACAACAAGAGAAGAGAAGCTTTTGAAATGTAGCCCTTAGAAGAATGCTGAGGCGGTACAGAATCGAATTAGGAGAAAATACATTTTTGGCACAAGTTAACTAAAAGGAGGAATCGGTTGATAGAACACATCCTGAGCCATCAAGGCATAATCAGTTTGCTAAGGGAGGCACCTGTGAGTGAGTAGAAGTTGTAGAGGCAGAGCTAAGCATAACACAGTAAAGAGATTCAAGCGGAGAGGTGCATCAAACCAGTCTTCGGACTGAAGACTACGACATCAACCAACTTTCGATATCACACAGCGGCTACGAGTAGCCGCTCCTCGTATGGTCAACGAAAATTCACTATGGTCAGCTTGTCGTGTGCTGCCCACTCGTCTAATATAGGATGCCTAGGAAGATGTTTTCTCCGATAGCTAGACAACTTCCAAGTAAGTTTATTACAGTAAACTGAGTTGACAATACTTTGCGGATTTAGCATGAGGTGTCGCAAGAAAATGGTGATATGCAAGTATCATAGGCCGTCTACACTCCTGGAAATGGAAAAAAGAACACATTGACACCGGTGTGTCAGACCCACCATACTTGCTCCGGACACTGCGAGAGGGCTGTACAAGCAATGATCACACGCACGGCACAGCGGACACACCACGAACCGCGGTGTTGGCCGTCGAATGGCGCTAGCTGCGCAGCATTTGTGCACCGCCGCCGTCAGTGTCAGCCAGTTTGCCGTGGCATACGGAGCTCCATCGCAGTCTTTAACACTGGTAGCATGCCGCGACAGCGTGGACGTGAACCGTATGTGCAGTTGACGGACTTTGAGCGAGGGCGTATAGTGGGCATGCGGGAGGCCGGGTGGACGTACCGCCGAATTGCTCAACACGTGGGGCGTGAGGTCTCCACAGTACATCGATGTTGTCGCCAGTGGTCGGCGGAAGGTGCACGTGCCCGTCGACCTGGGACCGGACCGCAGCGACGCACGGATGCACGCCAAGACCGTAGGATCCTACGCAGTGCCGTAGGGGACCGCACCGCCACTTCACAGCAAATTAGGGACACTGTTGCTCCTGGGGTATCGGCGAGGACCATTCGCAACCGTCTCCATGAAGCTGGGCTACGGCCCCGCACACCGTTAGGCCGTCTTCCGCTCACGCCCCAACATCGTGCAGCCCGCCTCCAGTGGTGTCGCGACAGGCGTGAATGGAGGGACGAATGGAGACGTGTCGTCTTCAGCGATGAGAGTCGCTTCTGCCTTGGTGCCAATGATGGTCGTATGCGTGTTTGGCGCCGTGCAGGTGGCCGCCACAATCAGGACTGCATACGACCGAGGCACACAGGGCCAACACCCGGCATCATGGTGTGGGGAGCGATCTCCTACACTGGCCGTACACCACTGGTGATCGTCGAGGGGACACTGAATAGTGCACGGTACATCCAAACCGTCATCGAATCCATCGTTCTACCATTCCTAGACCGGCAAGGGAACTTGCTGTTCCAACAGGACAATGCACGTCCGCATGTATCCCGTGCCACCCAACGTGCTCTAGAAGGTGTAAGTCAACTACCCTGGCCAGCAAGATCTCCGGATCTGTCCCCCATTGAGCATGTTTGGGACTGGATGAAGCGTCGTCTCACGCGGTCTGCACGTCCAGCACGAACGCTGGTCCAACTGAGGCGCCAGGTGGAAATGGCATGGCAAGCCGTTCCACAGGACTACATCCAGCATCTCTACGATCGTCTCCATGGGAGAATAGCAGCCTGCATTGCTGCGAAAGGTGGATATACACTGTACTAGTGCCGACATTGTGCATGCTCTGTTGCCTGTGTCTATGTGCCTGTGGTTCTGTCAGTGTGATCATGTGATGTATCTGACCCCAGGAATGTGTCAATAAAGTTTCCCCTTCCTGGGACAATGAATTCACGGTGTTCTTATTTCAATTTCCAGGAGTGTATATATACGATTTCCATGCAAGCAAATAACACTGTTCAGAAGTCACGTCTCGTCTTCTAGTGCGGCCGAGGCTACGCGGAACGGTGCTTATGTTCTCTTCGTGTAGCGGCCGCTGCTGTTGTGATGTAGTCCTAGTCAGTGCACTATTGGCTGACGTCATCCCACAGCTTTCTCTTTCAAGGCCGATGTGCCTGCGCTTGACGTTACGCTGGAACACAGAGGGTGGCTATGATAAGCACCCGAAACAAATCACCGCCAGTAAAAATAAGAAAACTATCATTTACGATTTTCTATTTATTCTTGAGTATTTTTCTATTTCACTTTGAGTCCGTCTTATCTCCTCGTATGTTCATCAGAACGGAAACCTACTATTACAATTCTCATGCAGAAAAATGATGATAAGAAAGACACACCAAACTAGAGAAGGATAAATCCAAACTCATAAGAAAACTAATTGGAAATAAAATGAAAAGCATTACAATCCTCGCAGAGGAGCAGTACGGTTTTAGATCCAGTAGTTAATGCACAGATGTAGTATTCATTCATAGACGGGATGTAGAGGTCCATGGAATGCAACAGTCCAGCTTGTAGTTGTTTTATTGGATTACTGAAGGGTTTCGATAGGATTCAGTTAACAGGTGTTTTAATCCCGCTCTACAATAGGGGCGCTCCTTCCATCTCAATAAAAACAGTTCCAATAACTACATTCAGACGAAAATTGGATCCAGGTTAACTACCTGCATAGCAGTTAATAGTGGTATCAGACAAGGTAACTCTTTGAGCACGCAACTTTTCAATGCAGTCGAGGAACGAGGTGATGAAGAAGATATTGGTTGGTAGTGGTTGTAGAATGGAGGATGAAGAAATAAAAATCATTTCTTATGCTGACGATGCAGTTACACTGGCAGACGTTGAAGATGAGTGACAGAAACTTTTAAGTACTGAAATGACTGCGGCTAGCAGGCCAGAGCGGGTTACGTTGTGGAAAGAGGCCAAAATGAGGGTCGTGTTAGTTGCACTCAACATACAAACTTTATTTGTCCACACACAATATTACACAAGAATGCAAAACACTCTGTAATGGATCTCGTTTGAATAACTTCAGATCGGCTGAAGGCCATACTCAAAATCCAAGACGCAAGCCCTAAGTAAGAAATTGACATAGAAGGTTTTTCTGGAGGTGTCACCCAAAAATATTTTCTAAATCTTCAATCTAAACAGGCTGAAGGCCTTAGCACATTAATTTTAATGGACCTCGGCTGGAGGCCGGCCGGTGTAGCCGAGCGGTTCTAGGTTCTTCAGTCTGGAACCGCGCGACGGCTACGGTCGCAGGTTCGAATCCTGCCTCAGGCATGGATGTGTGTGATGTCCTTAAGTTAGTTAGGCTTAAGTAGCTCTAAGTTCTAGGGGACTGATGACCTCAGATGCTAAGTCCCAGCCGGCCGCGGTGGTCTCGCGGTTCTAGGCGCGCAGTCCGGAACCGTGCGACTGCTACGGTCGCAGGTTCGAATCCTGCCTCGGGCATGGATGTGTGTGATGTCCTTAGGTTAGTTAGGTTTAAGTAGTTCTAAGTTCTAGAGGACTAATGACCACAGCAGTTGAGTCCCATAGTGCTCAGAGCCATTTGAACCATTTTTGCTAAGTCCCATAGTGCTCAGAGCCATTTGAACCATTTGAACCTCGGCTGGAGACCGCATATTAAGCAATAAGAAGTGTTTCAATCCAACGGCAGATGGCCTAACCTTAAACAACTGAAGCAAATTCGGCTGAAGGCCCCATACAAAAACATCACAACTGTATTCCTTAAGGGCAAGACAAGAATATTAATTTAAGATACATTAAAACTCGGCTGAAGGCCACATATCAACACAATAATTTAACCGCTTAAGGCCTTAAAAATTTGATGTAAAATTCGGCTGAAAGCCCCTATAAGAACAACAATCTCATGCCTTAAGGGCAAGACATTAACATTAATTCAGGATACATAAAACTAGGCTGAAGGCCACACATCAACCATATAACTAAAACTCAAACAGGGAAGTTACTATGTAACAGACACGGAACTGCACTCAGAAGTTCCAAGGGCCGGCTTGTAATTGTAACACTAACGCCCTTTCAGATGAGACAGGCAGCCTGGCCAACAATCTCTTAATCGGAAGGCAATCCAACCGACAGACAGCCGACGAACCAACCAACTACCTGATTTCCTTCGGACGGACGACGTCCCGGAGACACTAGCTCGGACCCAACCATACAGAGGGAACACAACCGACATCTCTGCACAGGATGGATCCGACCCAAATACATGTCGTCGGTGAGGCGACCGACAGAAAGACCAACCAACGGTCGTCCCCGGTGGTACTGGCTGTGCCGGCCTCACTGGGTCCCCGTCCCAGACTGTTGCTACCTCCGACTGAATTTGTGCCGCGTGCCACCTGACTTCACTTCATCCGCGTTCCAACTGCGCGACTGCCAGGTTGGAACCCTCTCCAAGACACAGAACGACCAGTAAGTAATAGCTGTCGAGCAAAGATAATACGGCAGGGCAAATATCGATATGCGCTGCTGCTGCCACTCACGGGCAGGGAAGACAGTAATTTAGTGACACCAGTAATTGAAATTTAAAATGACGAGGCGGCCGTACGGTAAAAGTAGATGTTACATAAAGATGGCACGTACATGTGCCACGCACAGCTCACGTACATTTAACGCGGCAGCCAAAGCCCCAGTCATGGTCATATCCACTCAAAAAAACGGAATTTTTGACGACATCTGTGGATCTAATTAGATGCAGACTGGAAGTGAATTGAAAAATTATTCAACAGGTAATGACATTTAAATACCTCGGTACTGAACGGTTGAGCAATGGAAATGTCGAAAAGAAAGTTAGAGAATAAGCAACTAAAGCAAACAAAGTGACCAGGTGTTTAAAAGATACTGTATGGAAAAACAAGCATACAGGAGAAGATGCAAAGACAAAACTATACAGAAAAGTTAATGAGACCAGTTATGACAACATATCTGAGACAAGACCCGAAACATCAAAAACTGTGGGGTCTTGTCCACTCGTCTCAAATAGGATGCTTAAGGGATGTTGCATTCTCTGAATGCTAAACTACAATTCAAACAAATAACATTTGTAGTTCTATTTCTAGAAAAGCAAATTGACAATACATAACTTTTTTTTTTTTTGGTCATCAGTCTACTGACTGGTTTGATGCGGCCCGCCATGAATTCCTTTCCTGTTTTAACCTCTTCATCTCAGAGTAGCACTTGCAACCTACGTCCTCAATTATTTGCTTGACGAATTCCAGTCTCTGTCTTCCTCTACAGTTTTTGCCCTCTACAGCTCCCTCTAGTACCATGGAAGTCATTCCCTCATGTCTTAGCAGATGTCCCTTCTCCTTATCAGTGTTTTCCACATATTCCTTTCCTCTCCGATTCTGCGTAGAACCTCCTCATTCCTTACCTTATCAGTCCACCTAATTTTCAACATTCGCCTATAGCACCACATCTCAAATGCTTCGATTCTCTTCTGTTCCGGTTTTCCCACAGTCCAAGTTTCACTACCATACAATGCTGTACTCCAGACGTACATCCTCAGAAATTTCTTCCTCAAATTAAGGCCGGTATTTGATAGTAGTAGACTTCTCTTGGCCAGAAATGCCTTTTTTGCCATAGCGAGTCTGCTTTTGATGTCCTCCTTGCTCCGTCCGTCATTAGTTATTTTACTGCCTAGGTAGCAGAATACCTTAACTTCATTGACTTCGTGACAATCAATCCTGATGTTAAGTTTCTCGCTGTTCTCATTTCTACTACTTCTCATTACCTACGTCTTTCTCCGATTTACTCTCAAACCATACTGTGTACTCATCAGACTGTCCATTCCGTTCAGCAGATCATTTAATTCTTCTTCACTTTCACTCAGGATAGGAATCTCATCAGCGAATCGTATCATTGATATCCTCTCACCTTGTATTTTAATTCCATTCCTGAACGTTTCTTTTATTTCCATCATTGCTTCCTCGATGTACAGATTGAAGAGTAGGGGCGAAAGGCTACAGCCTTGTCTCACACCCTTCTTAATACGAGCGCTTCGTTCTTGATCATCCACTCTTATTATTCCCTCTTGGTTGTTGTACATATTGTATATGACCCGTCTCTCCCTATAGCTTACCCCTACTTTTTTCAGAATCTCGAACAGCTTGCACTATTTTATATTGTCGAACGCTTTTTCCAGGTCGACAAATCCTTCCTTGCTTCTATTATTAGCCGTAACGTTAGAATTGCCTCTCTCGTCCCTTTACTTTTCCTAAAGCCAAACTGATCGTCAGCTATCGCATTCTCAATTTTCTTTTCCATTCTTCTAGATATTATTCTTGTAAGCAGCGTCGATACATGAGCTGTTAAGCTGATTGTGCGATAATTCTCGCACTTGTCAGCTCTTGCCGTCTTCGGAATTGTGTGGATGATGCTTTTCCGAAAGTCAGATGGTATGTCGCCAGACTCATATATTCTACACACCAACGTGAATAGTCCTTTTGTTGCCACTTCCCCCAAGGATTTTAGAAATTCTGATGGAATGTTATCTATCCCTTCTGCCTTATTTGACCGTAAGTCCTCCAAAGCTCTTTTAAATTCCGATTCTAATACTGGATCCCCTATATCTTCTAAATCGACTCCTGTTTCTTCATCTATCACATCAGACAAATCTTCACCCTCATAGAGGCTTTCAATGTATTCTTTCCACCTATCTGCTCTCTCCTCTGCATTTAACAGTGGAATTCCCGTTGCACTCTTAATGTAACCACCGTTGCTTTTAATGACACCAAAGGTTGTTTTGACTTTCCTGTATGCTGAGTCTGTCCTTCCGACAATCATATCTTTTTCGATGTCTTCACATTTTTCCTCCAGCCATTTCGTCTTAGCTTCCCTACACTTCCTATTTATTTCATTCCTCAGCGACTTGTATTTCTGTATTCCTGATTTTCCCGGAACATGTTTGTACTTCCTCCTTTCATCAATCAACTGAAGTATTTCTTCTGTTACCCATGGTTTCTTCGCAGCTACCTTCTTTATACCTATGTTTTCCTTCCCAACTTCTGTGATGGCCCTTTTTAGAGATGTCCATTCCTCTTCAACTGTACTGCCTACTGCGCTATTCCTTATTGCTGTATCTATAGCGTTAGAGAACTTCAAACGTATCTCGTCATTCCTTAGTACTTCCGTATCCCACTTCTTTGCGTATTGATTCTTCCTGACTAATGTCTTGAACTTCAGCCTACTCTTCATCACTACTATATTGTGATCTGAGCCTATATCTGCTCCTGGGTACGCCTTACAGTCCAGTATCTGATTTCGGAATCTCTGTCTGACCATGATGTAATCTAATTGAAATCTTCCCGTATCTCCCGGCCTTTTCCAAGTATACCTCCTCCTCTTGTGATTCTTGAACAGGGTATTCGCTATTACTAGCTGAAACTTGTTACAGAACTCAATTAGTCTTTCTCCTCTTTCATTCCTTGTCCCAAGCCCATATTCTCCTGTAACCTTTTCTTCTACTCCTTCCCCTACAACTGCATTCCAGTCGCCCATGACTATTAGATTTTCGTCCCCCTTTACATACTGCATTACCCTTTCAATATCCTCATACCCTTTCTCTATCTGTTCATCTTCAGCTTGCGACGTCGGCACGTATACAATCGTTGTCGGTGTTGGTCTGCTGTCGATTCTGATTAGAACAACCCGGTCACTGAACTGTTCACAGTAACACACCCACTGTCCTACATTCCTATTCATAACGAATCCTACACCTGTTATACCATTTTCTGCTGCTGTCGATATTACCCGATACTCATCTTACCAGAAATCCTTGTCTTCCTTCCACTTCACTTCACTGACCCCTACTATATCTAGATTGAGCCTTTGCATTTCCCTTTTCAGATTTTCTAGTTTCCCTACCACGTTCAAGCTTCTGACATTCCACGCCCCGACTCGTAGAATGTTATCCTTTCGATGATTATTCAATCTTTTTCTCATGGTAACCTCCCCCTTGGCAGTTGGCAGTCCCCTCCCGGAGATCCGAATGGGGGAATATTCCAGAATCTTTTGCCAATGGAGAGATCATCATGACACTTCTTCAATTACAGGCCACATGTCCTGTGGATACACGTTACGTGTCTTTAATGCAGTGGTTTCCATTGCCTTCTGCATCCTCATGCCGTTGATCATTGCTGATTCTTCCGCCTTTAGGGGCAATTTCCCACCCCTAGGACAAGAAAGTGTCCTGAACCTCTATCCGCTCCTCCGCCCTCTTTGACAAGGCCGTTGGCAGAATGAGGCTGACTTCTTATGCCGGAAGTCTTCGGCCGCCAATGCTGATTATTTATCAAAATTTAGGCAGTGGCGGGGATCGAAACCGGGACCGAAGACGTTTTGATTATGAATCAAAGACGCTACCCCTAGACCACGGGTGTCCTATACAGCAAAATGTCGCTAGCGGGAGGCGACATGAAAACAGTATAGTTCTTGCTATACACAAAGTTCCTGGAAGTTGACACACTTCACTGATAACTAGCGCCCGCGATCCGGTGCCGATCTGCGCAGCCGAGGCTTTTTTTTTTTTTTTTTTTCGTGATACGGTACACTACAGCATCACCAGCCTTCCGCGGTCTAGCTGTGTTGGTGAGCCAGTAAATATAAACCATAAGACAGTGACACTGCGTTACTGCAGTACACTTTGGAGGTGTGGCGGTGGGGCTTGGAGTTCCATACCACCCTACAACGGTGACAGTACTCTTCTGTCCCGCATAAAAACGTAGTCCGACATGGGCAGGTAGGATTGGAAAGAAGTGGACTTGGAATGGAAGGATAGCTCTGGCAGGCCCAGGCCCAATGCTAGTCCTGTTCGGAAGCCGATTCCTCTAGGATGGTCAGCGGAACCGGATGGCGATGCCAGCGACGTGGATGTGTAGTCCCAACGTGACGTAGCTCATGGAGGCCGAGGCTACCAGGAGCGGCGTTTATATTCACTTGTTGCGGGGGCCGTGCCTGGCGCGGCGCGGTCCAATTCCGCGCTCCATTGGCCGCCGTTTCCTCACCGCCTTCTCTGGTCTTGCGTTCCGCATCTTCGTTCCGGCGTTTGTGGTTACGCCAGAACAAATACAAGGAGGCATTAGGAAAGCACGGAAACAATTCGGCAAAGGATTACAGTAGAGACACTGAGAGTTATGGGGAGAAGTGAAAGCACTAGAGAAGAATGTAAAGTGGACTATGTTAATGAATGAATGAATACGTAAGAGAAAGCATGAATGGAACGAATACGTGGACAGAATGGGTGAAAGCAAAATGGTAAGCAATAAATCACTAGTTGGTAAAAGTTATATTGGCTGTCCAAGCAGCGACAGTCTCAGTGTAGACTGAGAGATGCTGAAGGAAACGAGCTTCAGCCTAGGAAGAAGAAAAAGAAGAAGAAGAATATTTTGGACTCTAGCGTTCATGTAGTATGAGAATTTTGTTAATTTTCCTCCCACATCTTTTCTTGTTAAATCTTTCATTCCCTGCATGTAAGGGCAGCTTGGACTGACTCAGAACTCCATTCCTTTCACCCAAAATCCAGTTGGCACGGGTGGGGCTGAAAGTTCCGGATTGGAAAAATTTGGGAAAGAGTTTTGCAGTTTTTGCAAGCATTTGTCAACCAACGCAAATTTCCAGGTACACTGTGGAATCAGCAATACTTCTAATTTGTTCGTGGAGCAGAATTGTCCACTGTGTATATTTGTTTGTTTTAAAGCCTTCTGTCTAGGGTTTGCCGAGCGATGTGTGGGCGAGCGTTGTGATGGAGAATGTGTACGCCCTTGCTCAACATTCCTCTTCTCCGGTTCTGAATTACACGTTTGAGTTTTTTCAGAGTCTCACAGTATCTGTCAGAATTAATTGTCGTCCCACCGATTCAGCTCCGACGACGAACTGAAAGAAAATGTTCATAACGTTCTAAACAGCATGTCGGCGTGCTGATATGATATTGGCATACATAAAATGCCACAGCGTCTACAAAAATGCGTCGACAGAAACGGTGATTATGTCGTAAAGTACCTAAATGTTCAAGCTGTGAACTTATGTAAACCATTGTAGAAATAATCTGGTCTATGTACTTATAAAAAAATAGGACACCTTACTTTTGGGATTACCCTATTATTTGGACACCCCTACGTAATGCGGAATTGACCTCTAGATGTCACGAGAGGTGGACACGTATTATATCTCTTTAAAAAAAATAATGTAACTATTTATTTTGAAGAAACACTCTCCTAGTAAATTTGTTTGTCCTTTGATTTATCGTGATCTGTTACTGATTTTTAGTGGAGTTAGTTTTTACTTTTAGCTTTCAAAAAAATACAAAAGAGATATAATATGCAAAATAATGAATTTCGTAGGTTGCCAATTACGTATTATATCTGGCTTTATCGAGCGCCAGGCTCCCTACAAATTACAGTAAATGCAATAGCGTAGTATTACTATCACAGAAAATAAACAAGTTTTAATAAAATTATTTCACTGGATTACTTCAATTAATCTCACTGAATATTTTTACATAATTTCTTCCGCTCCGGCTATCAGACATTGTTCTGTGAAAAAATATTTTTAAACGTACCGCGTAATGGCGGCTAGTTGTTAACAGTCAGAGATCACTGTTACTCGTTCCGCAGCAGCTGGAAACATGCTAAATAATTTTCATTAAATATTCTTTTCATAAGATAAATGTGGCGTAGGTTCTTGAAATAACACACGGAGATCACTTTATACTAATATATTCTTACTAGGACACAGTTTACACCATTAAATATTTGCAATTACATTACGACAGAAACAAATGCTAGCGCAGCACAATGGCTTGCGTACCTTATTCCAGCTAACACCAGAACGAACAGAACAAAACAGACTAGACAGAAGAATGAACATTGCATTGTGTTTTATACTCTTACAGAGATGATAATACTTCTTTTAATTACTTACACATTATAATCTCATACACTAAAAATAATGTCTTTTCTGCATTTATCGATATATATTGTATATTTTTACAGTTAAATCAATGTTTGCAATTCATTTTTAGTCACATACAGTCATTTTTATTTATGTTTCACCTCGATAATGGTGAATATTGCAAAAGGGACACTACACACGCCAATGTCAAATAGGGCGGATAGTCTTGTTTTGTCTGTAGCAAAGAAATAACAGCGGAGTAGGTCAGTCAGAAGAGCTCAGTGACTTCGAACGTGAACTAGACACTGGCTGTCACCAGAGAAACCAGTTCCTCAGGTAAATTTCGATTCTTATACAGCTGCGTAAGTTGATTGTTACTGATGTGACTGTGAAGTCAAAAACACGAAGGAAAACCACAGATAGAAGAAGACCAGGTAAACTTCATGTTCATAGTAACGGGAATCATCGAGAATTGCGGAGTGTGGGTTCTGAAAAATCTTAAGCAGTCTGTGTAACTCAGCAGTTCACCTAGCACTATGACTGTGCTTAGCGAGGTAAATGGAATTAGGATAGAATGGTAAGGCAGCTCATCACACATTTATGTAATCCGCGGTAAGCGACGCTTCAAGTGGTGCAAAGAGGGAATGAAAAAGAGTGACTTGGAGTGATGAATCACGCTATTTTCTGTGGGAATACGTTGAAAGGGCTTGGGTTTGACGAATACCAGGAGGACGTCCCATGCCATCATGTTTAGCACCAAAATGAAGAACGGAGGAGGTGGTATTGGCGTATGGGTGTGGTTCTCGAGGTTAAGGTGTTGTCCCTTAATTCTGCTTAAATAAACGCAAAATTTGAAAGGATATGAACACCTTTTACAGAACTGTCTACTTTGTACACTATAGGAACATTTCGGAGACGATGACTGTACCAGCATGGTGAAACACCCTGTTACAAAGCAGCATCTGTGAGACAGATTTGTGGGCAATAACATGGGCTGAGCAGGGTCACGCTCTGAACTAAATGGAACGCATTTGGGATTCGTCAGTACATTGACTTCGCTCGAGACCCAGCGTCCAGCATCACTAGCTTCTGTCGTATAGGTTGAGTAAAAATGGGATGTCATTGCTCTACAGACATTCAGACACCTGATTGGAAGTGTTCCCAGTGGAGTTCAGGCCCCGTTTTAAAGTCCACTAAGTCCTAGTGCTTGCGATCAGATAGTGTATTATTCAACTGTAAATGGGTTTAGACCCAAAAGTCACATTAAAAAAAATAGTTGTTATGAATAGTGAAAGTATCTTTGTAAAGTCAGTGGGCTAGAGAGTGGCTGCAAAATCCTGTAACTTAATCGGGAACATTACGCAGTCAGTTCAGTTCTTTTTCCTTCAGTTTGGTTTATTCCTAAGCTTTCCTTTTGTCGTGTATGGAACTGAATTCATATGTTGCTAATGCATCTGACTTCGTTTCACTTGTGGTTGTGATGCAGTGGGGTCACATGTCACTACGTTCATTTGGTTTTGAAGAAGTTATATAATTCAAATTCAGAAACTATATCTGATTCAACATTCCTGATGATTTACTGGGTGTTTACGTATAACCTTGTCTGCCACCATTTCATGATTACATATTAAGAGATGCAACCTTTGTCTGACCCAGTGGTTGTATTTGATGAATTTCATCCAGTATTAAATTATACAGATACTAATCCCAATTTTTAACAATACGCATTTTCAGCTAAGGAGGAAGGTCTAATTAATAAACATTGATCGGATGGACGATGGGCAAGATCCTGTAAAAGTGTGTTTGTTGATGTTTTACAAACTACCTCGAAAAGGATATTATCCCGAGGTGTGTGCCACGTCTTGCCAAACCATGCACATTCAGATCTTTGAAACCGCAATATAATTCACCCGACATTAAGTCGTATTCCCAGTAGGTCTTCAGAGTTTCACGTTTGTCAATTATGATTAAAGTACTAGATCTACATCCCCAATGCATACCGATCAACTATAAGCTGTTCACTGCTACACTCTTGATACTATCTTGTAGGTGATATTCGTTTCACTGCTGTTCAATTTTTAATACTATACATGATATTTCCCATTTTTCTACTTAATGTAAACGTGTGTTGCTAATTTCACTTTCTTGTCGCATAATATTGCTTCCATTAATGAATTGGTTCGGTTATTACTGGGTCTGTTACAAGGCATAGTTTCTTCATATCAGGGAAAGTTAGATTTAGTATGCATCAGATAATCACTGCTGAAAGGAGCAAACGTTTTACAATCTGTGGTATTTCAAATTAGATCCAACACTTATTTCGTCTGCATATAATACTCGTATCAAACAATATCCACTGTCAAGTAATTTCGCACTTGCAATACACACAGGAACACATTTGTTTCTTACCCGATACCCACTGTAGAGTTTTATAATAGGCACAGTGCAACAGCTTCGAGCATTTTAAAAACTGGAAACCTAATTATTTTTCTAATAATCGTAACAGTACAGTCGCTTGTAACAAACATCTTTTGAGCAGTAGCTGTCAGAATTGTAACAAATCATGGTAGTGTATACTGGCAGGAACCGTCAGTTTTGAACACAACAAATATATAGCCTCACAAGTTATTTATATGGGTCAAAGACTCATTAAGACTGGGAGAGAAAGATTATCTGTGACTCGTGATATAAAGACTCTGTAGATATAATGCGGAACATCACGTGTTCAAGGAATTACTTACTTCTGATTTAGAATTGCGGAGAATAGGATCGCAGTGGAATGGTAATTAGTGGCATTGTTGTAAGCGGCCATTTTGAATACCAAACGTAATTTGATGAATTATGATATTACAATAGGATGATGTATACTTGAATGTAGCTACAAAGATCACTTACGGAAAAATATAATTTCATGAGTGGAAAATATTTTGGTTATTTTAACTTCTCCCTTGTCTGTGTCTCGGAGCAATATTTGGTGCGTCGTAGCTCGTAGCGAACTTTATATTCTGGGAAATCAGTAGAGCCTGCAACACGGTCGTTTATACTCTATTTTAAGAGATTAAATTGTGGACTTTATCGAAAATGATATACAACTTGGACACTGATGCTGCAGAGTGAATACGTCGTAGCACGCAAGACGGCTTCCGCACGGCGTACGACTGTGCCTCTGAATATTTTTAAGAATTTCCAGTGTCGACAATTGCCGGAATTCTGCCGAACCACAGAGATTTCATACCAGATACTGACTTCGAGAACGAGCGTCAGACAGAGTACGATTATGAAATGTAACTTCTAATCAGTTTGTTTTATAGACTTGAGAATTCAAAATAGTAACAAAATTTTTACGTGGAAGATCAGGAGATAATTATGTACAAATATTTGGGAAGCGACTTCTCTCACCCAAAAGTTTCGATTCAAGTAACTAGATGTTATTCAGCGACAATAATTAAACTTCAGTTTCATGGGGAGGAAGGTGAAAGGTAAAACGTCGAAGCACCGCGGATGTCATTCCATTTGCATGTGAGTCCCTGCACACGCTGATGGTGAAGAAGGATGTAGTGGGGTGGAGCTGGAGGCTGCGTTATTTTCATCGCGTGGGCATTAACACACGCCCTCGACAAATGGCTGCCAACAAGGGACTCTACATCAGCCTCAGCTGGTATTCCATTCAGCATTGAGAAACTGCCTTAAATCGTTATTTCTACGGGCTGCTTTATTACACGGTCCACTCACATTAATGAGACCACCGCGCTATGTCCGACGCCAACGCGCAATAACCACTCACAGACGGCACGTGGCAGCACTAGCAGTGGATAGTATATAAAACCCGTGGTGCACCACGGTCCATAGATGACGGGGGTGGACAATGGCTGCGGAGATGTGCATGAGTGAACAGACTTGCAGCTGTTGAGCAACAGAGCAGCCGGATGAACCAAGGGGCTACCAGTAGTGTCTCCGCAACGACTGTTCTGCAAGCATTTCTGCTTAAGACCCTCCGCAGCAGGCACCTGGTTCACACATCCATGCTAACTGCCGTTCATCGGTGATGAATGCTGGAATTGTCACTTCATACCATAACTGGCCGTCCACTGAGTGGCTGTTCCAGATGAATCACACTTCATCTCTATCGGACAGATCGCCCTAGTTGTGTAAGGTGTGAAGCGTCTCAAAGAAACCAAGCTGCAACACTCGTCGGTAGGGTCCAGGCCGGAGGGTCTTCCCTGGGAGATCAAGTCATTCTGCAAGGCACAGTGGATCATCACAAGTATTCATCTATCCTTCCGTACCATGTACACCCCAACATTCAGTTTGTTTTTCCTCAGCACGATGGCCTCTATCAGCAGGACATTGCAATGTATCCCACATCTCTCATAGTACGTGAGTGTTTTCAAGAGCACCATCTTCCCATGGTCACCAAACTTAAAACCAATCAGAATGTGTACGACACCTCGATCAAACTATTTGCACCATGGATCCTCAACCGAGAATGCAGGGCAGCTCGCCACAGCGCTTGAGTCGACATGTCTCCACACTCCTGTTTATACTTTCCAGAAACTCACTGACACTCTTCCTGAACGTATTGCAGGAGTTCTTGCTCCAAAATCTGGCTGTTCAGACTTTTGACAGGTGGTCACATTAATGTAACTGGACATTATATAGATCTTCAACAACTGTTGGCTTTATCCGTTGTCTTTCTTTTTTTCCGGAATCAAATATTTGGTATTCAACGAGACTGTTCTTGCCACCCCATTACAATATTTCTTTTTTCCAACTGACACTCACATGCAGAGTGTTCCACGTAGCGCTTACTTTGTAGACGTATTTTCGTAGATTTTGTACATACCGACGCACAATGGAGTAAGCACTGTGACATGTGCAACAGACGTACAATGCGGCTGTCGCTTGCGGCGTTTGACACTTCTCTATCGCGTACTGTCCGCTCCCGGTAGCTGAGTGGTAGCCGACACGGTAGCTCAGCGTGTTCGGTCAGAGGGCAACGTGCCCTCTGTAATAAAAAAACTGAGTTAACAGATCAACAACGAACTTAAATGGATGTCTTACGACGTCCGCCCCGAGCAGATTAAACGAACTAAAACGAACCAAAAAAAAAAAAAAAACGCCGGCACGGTAACTCAGCGTGTTCGGTCAGAGAGTTAGAGGGCCCTCTGCAATAAAAAAAACTGAGTTCATGGATCAACGTAGAACTGAAACGGATGTCTTGCGACGTCCGCACCGAGCAGATGCAACGAACAAAATGAGATTAAAAAAAAAAGGGGGGTCAGCGCGACAGAATGTCAATCCTAAGGGCCCGGGTTCGATTCCTGGCTGGGTGGGAGATTTTCTCCGCTCAGGGACTGGGTGTTGTGTTGTCCTAATCATCATCATTTCATCGACGCGCAAGTCACCGAAGTGGCGTCAAATTGAAAGACTTGAACCGGCGAAAGGTCTACCCGACGGGTGGCCCTAGTCACACGACATTTATTTATTTTATCGCGTACTGCATCACTTTCATAACGATCAAAATCGGTGGACGTAATTCTTCTTCCAGCCACCCATCAGGTTAGAGATGTGATAAAGTTTTTGATCAGAAGCGGCTGAAAACGCCTAGGTGACAGAACCAGCAGTAGTTAGATCCTTGCAAGATATTGAAGAGTTTCCTCCCTTCGCTTTCTTTAAATTAGTAAAAGTTCTCAGAGAGGCGACTGAACGGAGTTAATTAAATTAAATGACATGTAAATAGGTGATAGACAATAATCGTCACGTGAGGACATTTCATTTGCTGGTGGTGATTCTGTTATCGCATGGTTTTCGTGCGGAAATAAGTACATACGTCCAATACAGAGTACTGAATGAGAATATTAATCTTGTTTTATCTGTCACCATTGATTATAAAAGTAGAGTGGCGCATGTGACTGACAGATAGTGTAGATCGACAACGTCCCTGATTGGAGACCAATAATCGAATCAATCTCAGCACAGCTTACACGAAATTTTGTGCAAGGCGGCTTAAATTACGGTGATTTATCTCAGTACCGCTTTTTATTGTGTTCAAAGGCAAACTGATGACTGAACACGGTACTTGTTGGGTCATTTCCCAACCCCAACAATTCCTTTCTGACTTCTCTGTTCTATCCTTTGAATATTCTGAAAAACAGTGAATAAATACCTGTACATTTAAAATTTCGTCAAAAGGAAATTATTCTGTAAATGATAACAATAGAGTAAGTTACATACGCAGCTTTAATCTTACTCGAAGCCAAGGAAAAGTGTGAACACGAGTAGACATTTACGGGTAAGTCAACTCTGCAGCGCCAAAATGGAAGACCGGAGAGAAGTCAGGCAGCGCTCAAAAAGCAAACGAAATAACTTTATATTTTCTAGTTTTAGCAAACGAAGCCCGTACTCTCTGAACATCTGAGGAGTTCTGAACTGAAATACAGTTTGCTGGTATCTTTCGTGGATACAGGTGTTTTACGGTATCGAGTCAAATGAAATCTGTATTTACTTAATTAAAGAAGGGAGGTGCATATGCACACTAGAGCCAGACTATACTGTTAATATAAAAAGATATGTACTTTTCTAAAGAAACAGCTCAGTCTTTTTCATCGTATTCTGATTGTGTTGAAGTTCACTACCTACAGATTTTTCATACTGTAGCGTAGGATGTGGATGGAGTGACGTTCGGGGTGGGGATAAGCAGGCATGGGCTCAATTTTACAAGGAATTTAATAAACATAACAACTTCTTGACAGAACAATAACAAACAGAACTTAACTTGCAGTCCAATATAATTCTTGAAGCCAGGCACACGTATAACTGAATACCTTCCACGCAGTGAAACAGAATTAAAATCAACCTTTTCCCAGCACACAGAATCGGGCAACCACAACAGTAATTAGAACATAAGGCTCTTGGTCACAGACGGGAAAAGACAATAATTAGAGCTTCTCTATTCAAACATAGAAAACTAAACTGTGACGGAATCAAGATACATAGCATGCAGCTAACAAGGGAACTTCCCCATCGCACCCCTCTCAGATTTAGTTATAAGTTGGCACAGTGGATAGGCCTTGAAAAACTGAACACACATCAATCGAGAAAACAGGAAGAAGTTGTGTGGAACTATGAAAAAAATAAGCAAAATACACAAACTGAGTAGTCCATGCACAAGAATGGCAACATCAAGGATATTTTGAGCTCAGGAACCCCGTAGTCCCGTGTTTTTTGTTTTTTTTTATCTCGTTTTGTTCTAGATTGTTCGTTAAATTTGTTCGTGGCGGACGTCCGATGACATCCGTTCAGGTTGATCGTTGATCCGTTCACTCAGTTTCTTTTGTTACAGAGGGTAGATAAATCCTCTGACCGAACACGCTGAGCTACCGTGCCGGCTGACTGATTAGCGTGAGCAGCTGCGGAAACAGAGGTCCTTGGTTCAAGTCTTCCCTCGAGTGCAAAGTTTAATTTTTTTTATTTTCAGACAATTATTACGTGTTCGTCCGTCCGTCCGATGCGAGTTAACTGCGCCGTAGTATCGGGCAAGGTAGAAGAATCTTTTTACCTATTCGCCAAGTGTACAAGTTGGGTGGGTCGACAACATATTCCAGTCATGTGACGCACATGCCGTCACCAGTGTCGTATAGAATATATCAGACGTGTTTTTCTGTGGAGGAATCGGTTGACCTATGACCTTGCGATCAAATGTTTTCGGTTCCCATTGGAGAGGCACGTCCTTTCGTCCACTAATCGCACGGTTTTGCTGTGCGATCGCAAAACACAGATACTAAACTTATTACAGTGAACAGAGACGTCAATGAACGAACGGACAGATCTTAAGTAAACTTTTCACTCGAGGGAAGACTTGAACAGAGAACCTCTCGTTCCGCAGCTGCTCACGCTAACCACGGGACCACGGTGCTCCTGAGCTCACACTCTCCTTGATGTTCCCTATCTTGCTCATGGACTACTCAGTTTGTATATTTTCCTTATTTTTTTCATAGTTCCACACAACTTTTTCCTGTTTTCTCGACTGATCTGTGTTCAGTTTTTCATGGCCTATCCACTGTGCCAACTTATAACTAAATCTGAGGGGGGTGCGATGGGGAGGTTCCCTTGTAAGTACTGTGCTAAGGCTAGTCCCACCACCAACTAGTCACTACGACAAGCTACTAACCATTACCTACAGAACTACAGAACTTCCATTGCGTTTTTAGTCAACACGTGCATATAAGTGGCTGTCGTTTACAATGATTCCCTTAGCTGTATTAACTTTGTCCCACAAAAGCGCCAGGTGCCGCAAGCCACTGCAGTACTTCTTCCTTTGCTGTGATTCATACTTCCTCCTATCCTGTGATGCAGTTTTACTCTCTGACTATACCTTTTCTCGAACTTATTCGCTGGGACAGATTCCCTGTTGACAACATAAGTCACCCATAGTAAGTCAATTAAGACTTTGCCACTTTATTACCTTTATTGTACACTATATACTTTGTTGAACTTTTGTTTTGTTCCACACGTGGTGTTGAACTCCACCTTTTCAAAATTCTTTTGTAGGATGAGTGGGTCATGCGGGGAAGCTCGGCCAGTACCCAGGTAACCATATGGTGGTAGCCCCCTCACCACATGGGGATGTCCCAGATGCCAGCTTCCCGCGCATGCCAAGTAGTCGAGGACTCCGGGCAGTGACCATTACGCCAGGTGGACTTTGTTCTGGCTCTATGGAGACTGCGGTTAGAGCACTCATTCGGAATCGATGCCATCATTGTGGAGATATGACGTTATGAAACGAACACAGTTATCAGTTGGTGGCGCAGAGGTCCCGATACTCTCTTCAGACAAATCGAAATTCAGTACACATCGTTAAGATCCTAATGCACGTTCTTATTGTGACTGATATTCTTGGAATTTTGAGGCCAGAGGAGCTTAATAGAGGTATGTATTTGCTTCGGATGCTACATTTGGTGATACTGTTACCGCGGCATGGTTTTTGGCCCTGTAAAAATATAATTCCGACGCCAATAAGATCTGTAACAGGGCGAGATCAACAGTACTGTCATGACTGGATCGCCGCCATGTTAACAGCCAAAGCAAATTACGCCACCAGTGCCACCAGCCTTCGACTAAATTGTTTATATTTGGCACTCTGTAAATGGACCAGATATTGGTGAAATTTGCTTGGTTTTAATAATCATCGTGGTTTTGCTAAAAACTCTGTCTTACACCAGTGATGATCTCAAATCACATACTTAGACAGGAATCTATAAATAATATTATAAATAATAATATTGCTTCTGCATGTGAGGATGAGCATACAGATCAGATAATTAATAATATTTCGAAATATTAAGATTAAACAATGCTATTTTCCCACACATTGTCTGGCGTGCGAACAGTGGCATTGGTGGCTGAGGTCGTGCGTTTGCTAAGTACTTTTGTATCACTGTATGCCTTGCAAGTTCCCAAAACAAAATATCGCACTTCTTGCAGGGAAATTTCCGTGAAGATTAACTTATGGTTCTTTTATGCTAGGACTTAATAATTTTTCATCAGACGGCCACAAACCGCTGCCATGTAGCTGTCGCTTACATCATTGTTAAAACTACTAAAATGAAAAAAATACATAGAGATTAATAAAATATATATTCAAGAAATCACATAAATTATGAATAGACACTTATATATAAATAATAATTGTTGCTTGGCAGTATATTAATGTAAATGAGTACGCCGATGCGCCTCTTTAAATCTGCCTATGTTCAGTATATAATAAAATGTCTGGAGTTACGGAGCAATGAATAAATGCGTCCGTACAGAAACAAGATTATCGCACCACTCTAAGTAGCTTGAGAGGAGTCAGAGCTGAAGTAGAGTATTAAAACACTTGCTGTTTTTTCACTGCAACTATATATTGTTTATCGATACCGCTTATATTAGCGCCTTCGCGTGTGGATGAGCCCTTAGAAATCCTATCCTATTGAATTTAATTCCGAGTGTGTTAATTTATTATGGAAAGACTTATTCGGCAGCTGTAAAAATGGTTGTGATTACTTTCTAATCTGTAGAGAACTAGTGCTTAAAGTTCAGTATTATAGTTTGAGAAATACCCCACTTCCATTACATTTTTAAACCAAACTGTAGTCATTTTCTTAAATAATTTGCCTTACTTGAAAAGCTGCCTGAAAATAGTAAAGTTGTTCACTAAAAGACAATATTATTGATTTGAGGTGAAAAAGACGATTAGTTTTTGCATTTATGCACTTTCATCAGAATTACAAAGATTTATCAGTGTTCATTTCATGGGAAAGTGTTTGAACTGGAATTTAATGTTGTGTTAGCATCTGCACAGCGAACTACATTTTGGGTAGGTCAAAAGACTGGTTATCGAAGCACATTTGTTATTTAAACAGTTTATTGTGCTTTAATTAATTAATAATTATTGATTAGAATACTTACCATTTCTAATATATACTTGCGCAGTTTGGTTAATGAGCATGGTTCTCCAAACCATGAAAATTTAAGGGCTCTCATGTGCTAGGCTTGTTAATCAATAAAGCAAAGCAAACGCTCGTTCAGAGACATTGTAGTTAGATTTACATTCTGTTGAATTGCTTCAAACTGAGCTTAAGACAGAAATATTTACTGTGTTAGCTATTCTATTGCAAGTTGGTTACTGCTCAGGCATAGAGACCCTGTATTAAGCAATGATGTTATACAGTATGATTATTAATAGAGCCACTGATTTAAGTCAAAACCATTTCATGCTTCTTCCTGTTTAGTATTGCTATTAGTTTCATGTGTGTTGTGGCTGGTTCTATAAACTGGTGCTTCTAGTTCATTGAAAGTACGTGTTTTTGAGAGGCATGTGTTACTGTTTGCTATCTCATTGGCCATTTGTTTGTCTGACTTTCAAGTTAGTAGTAATTTTATCTGCTAGGACAGGTTACTGTGTAGTAATGTGAAGAGACATAAAGAAAGAGTTTAGTGTCTGTGTCAAGGAAGGTTAGGTTAGCCTTAGCATTGCCTTCTGCTTTATTATTTTTCTTGACAAAAGAATGCCTAATTAGGCTGGCGACCGATATTAATACGTAATATTACAACTTACTTTTGTGCTGGGAGAAATCTCTTCTGATGCACCTGTTTACTATTGGTTACAGTCTGCTGGAGTGTTTCGGAAACGAATACCAATCCGATTGTTCTGTTCCCATTAGGTTATCTCATGGTTACAACATTCTCAAAAATTCCTTACAGAGGTTTAACGTTAGAATCGGATCGGTTGCCATTTACGATGGTCGGTGTTACCGTTACACTTCGCGCCACGTGACAGGACGTTTATTGTTATCGATCATAAAATACAATAAGTATCTGGTGAAAAACTAGTGTGGTTCGAGCAGTGAGGGTGCAATCAAGTCCAGAAGAGTGAACAACAGTAGACGTTGCATAAAAAAGTAAATTGTAGTATAAAATCAGGATGGACAAAGGTATGAGTGCAGTAACTTCGCAAGTGAACTTAAATGAATAGTTCCAGGCACTATGGGAAGTGCTGCCGGCAGAAGTATAGTTCACGTGAGCAAATAACATATGGCGCTAGTTATAGGCAACTAGCCTACACGCAACATCATGAACACTTAAATGAACAGATAGATATGTTGGGACCGTAATTGATGAAGTCTTTGTTGACAATAACGTTATTTCAACAAATCATTCGCAACGAATAAATAAAGAACCGTAAGAAGTATATGAGGCGGAACAAGAAAGTAGACCACCGTTGAGTGTGATTAACAATTTAAAAATGTTGTCTGATCGAATGAAAACACTATTTAGCGGCCTTGATAACCGAATTGCAACCCAAGGTAGCAATCTTGAAAGCCAGCTTAAAACACTGGTTAGCGATCTCAAAAATCAAATTAAGTTTCATAACACGGAAATAAGTTACAGGGTTGAACAGGTAGACCAAAAAGTAGGTACTTTAAGTTGTACTGTCACCGGAATGAAAAATAAAATTAAATCCATAAATGAAAACTTGGCTAATATGAAGGGATAAATTAATGACATTAATGAAAGGTTGGATGTTGAAATCATTAACATCCAGAAAAGCACAGAACCTTTGGTAGTGACGAAAGTGGACGAAAACACTTTGGGTCCGAAAACTGAAATAGTAGACGACTGCAAGAACGACATCTCACATTTGAGAAGAACAGTTTCAGTTATTCAAAAAGTTTTAAGTAACAAGATCTTGAATGCGAACTGAAGTGTGATCAAAACACTTCACAAATTCAAGGAAAAATTTCTGACCTTGAATGTAAAATACGAGACAGGCCTAGTGTCATTAGTAAATTAACACCACTTAACAAGTTTTTGTAAGGCAAGGAAAGGTTCGATCCCGGCAAGAAAGATAATGGATGGCGTCTGTCTGATTCCGTAAAGAATTGTGAAAGAAATTTTCCTGATTATTTATCTGATTAGGAAAAGATAAATGTGATGATCAGCGCCTTGGCAGGCAATGCCCAGTGCTGGGGACTTACCTGAACACTGCGTAAATGACTTTTGACGACTTTAACAAAAATTCACAGAAGGGAACTGGTCTGACCAACAGCAGGATTACTTATGGCGGGAGTTTACGAAAGATAAACTCTATGATAATAGGTGCAGGAACTCTTTAAAAGATTTCTGCGAATACATTTACCGGAAGTTGATACACTTCAGAAGTAAATGATGAGAAACCGAAATTATCTGGGAACTTATGGAAAAAGCTCCCAGAAGATACTGAAAGATACGTAGGAAGCAACCACTGAAGCTTCTTAGCGTTCTTAGAAAGGGTGGAAGACGAAGACCACTGGCGAGGAAATAGAGATAACTACCAGAATAATACTAAAAGAAAAAACCGTAATCGTAACGAACAAAACGACAGCTATGGTTATCCCATCAGTGTGATTTAAAGAGGTATGGCTAGGGACAGAGGAAGAGGAAACTCTGTCGGTCACTATAGATGTCTTTCCGCACAAAATGCACAACAAAGCGAATACAGCTGAATACCACCGATGTTAAGGGCCAAACTGACGCGGACAGAATTTACCGAAATAGTCACCGAATAATGAAACAGGAAAGCAGTCACGTGGCGCAGCGCGACGCCACATGTACAGTGACAGGTGTGTGCTCGGGTGATTCCCCAATAGCAGGCAATGGGCCTGGGTTTAGCAAACTTACAAGCTATCAGAGAGCAACAACCGATACGAATGTTCCAGCTGTTCCAAGAGAAGCCGTATGTGAAGCGGCGGAACAAAATGTAAACAACTCAGCAGGTAGCAGCGAAATTACTAGGGCAAATAATAGTTGCCTAGACGAGGAAAGAGTGGGCGGGTTCATAGACGTAAGAGAAAGCGCGATGACAAATAGTAGTGTAACTGGCGAAAATGAGATTTCAGAGGTGACAGAATGGTGTGTGCAGATGGAAGATCTGTACAGGGGCCTAACAAAACGCAAATGGGATGATTTTAAGAAAACATATGTGACCAAACAGTTAATTCAAGCTAGGAGAGATAATAGGGACGCGGATAAGGTGAGATGGCCCGAAAATAACGAGGAGAAGGTAAAAAGAGCCATGCAACATTCATGTGAGGCCAATAGAAAGGTCGTTATGTACAGAAGGATGCTGCAGGGCGATATCTTCAGTATTAATGATGGAATCACCTGTGTTAACGCGTCACAAACTATGTAAACTCCTACCGAAAGGCACGAATTTGAAAATAATGAAAATATAGGAAATTGTTTACGTGTTCTTGAAGACCATGAAGATTATAAGTAGTATGAAGTAACTGTGGAAGTTATTAGAGCTGACGAGGATTATAGCTCACAAGAAGAAAACTGCGAGCCTGAGTTAAGGTCTGACGAGAAATCAGAAAACGAACTTAGCGCCTGTCGTAGTGAAGCTCCAGATCCAGAAAGCGAAGTAGAGTTGTCGGATTCGGACAACTGCTCAGATGACAAAAATTTCGGCATACCTGAAACATATGAAGGTGCAACTAGCTGCAATGTTGTACCAACCAATGACGATGTTTCAAAACAAAGTTCTAATGTCTAATTACTGAACAAAGAAGGAAAGAACCACCTGATGACATGGTACCATTTCATCGAACTTTGAACTCCAGAGACCAGAGAAGCCACCAGATGTAAGAGATTTGCAGGAGAAGGACATTCCTTTGGGCGATATTATGGTCAAACAAGATCTGTTGTGGGAGAAACAATATAAAAACAATAATTTAACAACCAAACAGACCATAATCCTGGCTGATATTTATAATGTCAGAATACAAGTACTTCTGGATACTGGCTCTCAGATAAATACCATATCTCAATCATTTTTCGAATATGTCTGTGATAAACCTGGACTGGTCAAGATGTCGGTTAGTTGTGTAAAGATTGTAGATGCCACAGGTAAATCTGTAAGCCAAAAAAGAACCAAGCATTGGCTGAGTTCAGTATGAAAGGCCAAGAGCTTAAACATGATTCCTTGGTCGTACCAGATTTAAATACTGAAATGATCCTTGGCGTAAATGGTTGGAAAAAGAAAAATTAATAACTATGAAATTTCAGAATTGTGATATATGGACCATTCATTATACAAGAAATACCTCACAACAATGCCTACTATTTAATGAGTAAATGAAGTATATTCAGAAATGATACTGGAATAAAAATGTATACTATGCTCTAAAAGTAATATACCTATCTTATGAGCTATTGTATTGTATTTAACTATTTAACTGTATGCTACATCGTTATAAAAATGGTGTTACCTATGTAAAATTGCAGATACTTTCTTGTAAGATTGAGATTCTAAAAATTGTTGTAAAAAGAGTGGAACCCTATACTGAAATGACTAAAGGCAAATGTTGCCCAACTGAAAAGAAATGTGGACTGCCTTAAATACATAGTGGGCAGCATAAAAGACTTCCCAAAGTGGGGCAGAAAAATATGTCTGAAATAGACTGCCAAAACCCAAACTGGGCAGTCAGACGTGTAATATATAGTATATATATGGTGTTGAAATGTTTGCAAACATGGACTGCCAGATGCTATTGGAAGCAGCCAATTTATTTGATTATTATCTTGGTTAGTGTTGTAGGTGCATTGCTATGGTTTTCAAAGATGGACTGCCTGTTTCAAATCAGGGCAATTAGAAAAGAATACCAAGTTAAATTTGGATATGTTTGTATGTTTATGTAAACATCAATGAATGTACTGCTATTGTTAGAAGCAGCATTGAAAGTTTCTTGGTTAGTAACTCCAAAACTATACTGGAAAATGTATTAAATGTACAGTGTAAAACCTCTTGTGATACTGTTAGACGTATACTTGTATTGTGTACCTACATTATTTTGAGCACTTACAACATGCTACTTAATGTTCTTGGCAGTACAGAAACATTTTGATTACTACTCAACTTATTGTTTCATAAAATGAGAGTTAATTATGATAGGGTACATATTTGAATAATGATACATAAGTCTTGTTATGGGAATGATGTGTATGAAGTGTATAGTGTTTTAGTGTTTTGTGATGTAGTTTTTTCATGACAAACTCTCGTTGGATCGTTTTCTAACTGCTCGACACTTTAGGTGTTATTGATGATTCATTGATGTTTTCCTAACAGGAAAAATAAATTAATCATGGGGCATATGTAACACCTATTTTCGACCTTTTTGTATCTGTGCCGATATTTCTATGTCAATTTGTAGTGTTGCTTATGAGGAGTGTTGTATCTGTCATGGAAATTCTTTGACTATGTATATATATTTTAGTTACGTGAACTTTTTGAACATTGTTGTTTTAACTGTGCTTATGGTTTTAAACAACTACTGGAATGATTGTTGTATAAGGTACTGTGCAGTACTTGGTCCATAGTTACGGAATGTAGAGTTAAATGTAAATGATGTGGGGAAGCCCCGCAGCTAGGTAAATAGCCAGAAGAGGGGAAAAGGTGGGGTTTGGGCGCAAGTGGCAACTCGTCCTTTCTGACGGGTAAGGAGTCAGGACCAATCAGTGCTGTGGTTAACATCTCACAACCAGTAGCGGATCATTGTGGCTCATATTCTTGGAGTTTTGAGGCCAGAGGATCTTAAGAGCAGTATGTACGGGCCTTGGATGGTGCATTTGATGATACTATTATCACGGCATGGTTTTTGACCCTGTAAAAATATAATTCCAGTGCCAAGAAGATCTGTAACAAGGCGAGGCCATCAGTACTGCCATGACTGCATCGACGCCATGTTAACAGGCACTGTAAATTACGTCACCAGTGCCAACAGCCTTCCACTAAACTGTTTGCATTTGACACTCCGTATTTGTGAAATTTGGTTGATTTTAATAATAATCGTGGTGTTGCTAAAAACTTTATCTTAAATCCATGGTTATTCCAAATAGCAAACCTGGGTAGGAATCCTATACTAGTGAATTTAATTCCGAGTGTCCTAATGTATAATGGAAACACGTATTTGGCAGCTGTGAAAATAGTTGTGATTGCTTTATAATATGTGGAGTCATAGGTTTAAAGTTCAGTTTTATAGTTTGAGAAGTACTATACTTCCAATGCATTTTTGAATCAATGTGCAGTTATTTTATTAAATAATTTGCCTTACTTGAAAAGCTGACTGAAAATAGTAAAGCTGTTAGTTTAAAGACCAATAATATTGATTTGAAGTGAAAGAGATTGTTAATTGTTGCATTTATGCACTTTGGTCAGAATTACAAAGTTTTATCAGCGTTCATTTCATAAGAAAGTGTTTGAAGTTGAATTTAATGTTGTGTTGACATTTTCATAGCCAACCATATGTTGAGTAGGCTGAAACACTGCTTATCAAAGCACATTTGTTATTTAAAGAGTTATAGGTTCTTGTGCTTTGCTTAAATAATAAATATTAATGAGAATACTCACCATTTCTCATATGTACTTGTGAAGTTTTGTTAATGAGCATGTTTCTTCAGACCATGATGCTTTAAGGACCCTCATGTGCTAGGCTAGTTAGTTAATGAAGGAAAGTGTAGTTAGATTTGCATTCTGCTTAACTGCTCCAATCCGAGCTTAAGAAAGAAATGTTTACTGTGTTAGCTATTTTATTGCAAGTTGGTTAATGCACAGGCATAGAGACCCAGTACTAAGCAACGATATTATAAAGTATAATTATTAATATATCCCCTGATTTAAGTCAGAATCATTGCATGCTCTTCCCTGTATAGTATTGCTATTAGTTTCATGTGCGTTGGTGATTGGTTCTACAAAATGCTACATCTAACTCATATAAGGTACGTATTGTTGAGAGGCATATGTTACTGTTTACTCTGTATAATTGGCTATTTGTTTGTCTGACTTCCAAGTTCGTAGTACATTTATCTATAAGGTTAGGTTACTGTTTTGTAGTGTGAACAGATACAAGGAGAGAGTTTAGTGTGTCAAGGGAGGGTAGTTTAGCCTTAGCACTGCCTCCTGCTTTATTATATTGCTTTACACAAGAATGCCTAATTGGGCTGGCGACCTATATTAATACATAATACTGCAACTTGTTTTTGTGCTGGGAGAATGGCTGTTCCCGACCCTGCTGTTTACTGTTGGTTATGTTCTGCTGCAGTGTTTAGAAAACGAATACCAGTCTGAGTGTTCTATTCTCATTAGCTTACCTCTCGGTCACATCGTTTTCAAAAAATTCCTCGCAGAGGTATAACGCTACCATCGATTACCGTTTAACGTTGTCGGTGCTACAGTTAATCTGTCTCTTCCTCGTTTTTACCCAAGCAGATGATGGTCCTCACTTTCTACTAATCCAGTGTTCTTCTCGTAGATTACTGAAAACACATTTGACGATCTCTTATCCTTGGTGGTCCTTACTTTCTGCTAAGGCAGTGTTCTTCACAGAGATTGCTGAACACACATTTGTCGGATTCTCATCTTTTAGTCAGTGCGTAGTGTTTCCATCTGAAGCGAGTTAGTCCTAGAGTTGTAAACAACTTAGTGGTGAAGCTGTAACCGTAAGACTGCATAAGAAACTAAATACTATTCCGAGATTAATTTTTCATCAGAACCTATTCCTACAGACGGATGAAAACTTCGCGAACACCGGGAGCCGCGAGGGATTCACTTCGTACCTCATGTATGCCGAGATCCGCCACACAAATAAGTTGACACCACTGCGTTTATTCTCCCTTTTTAGGGGATTCGTTTTCAGAGAAGGTGATCAAAAGTATCCGGACACTCCCAAAAACATACCTTTTTCATATTAGGTGCATTGTGCTGCCACCTACTGATAGGTACTCCATATCAGCGACCTCTGTAGTCACTATAATAGTAATCGTGAGAAAGCAGAATGGGGCCCTCTGCGGAACTTCCGGATTTCGAACGTGGTCAGGTGATTGGGCATCACTTGTGTCTCTCGTCTGTACGCGAGATTTCCACACTCCTAACCATACCTAGGTCCACTGTTCCCGATGTGATAGTGAAGTGGAAACGTGAAGGGAAACGTACAGCACAAAAGTGTACAGGCCGACCTCTTGTATTGACTGACAGAGACCGCCGACAGTTGAGGAGGGTCATAACGTGTAACAGGCAAACATCTATCCAGACCATCACACAGGATTTACTAGCTGCATCAGGACCCACTGGAAGTACTATGACAGTTAGGCGGGACGTGAGAATACTTGGGTTTCATGGTCGAGCGGCTGCTCATAAGCCACACCTCACTCTAGTAAATGCCAAACGACGCCTCGCGTGGTGTAAGGAGCACAAACAATGGACGATTGGTGAGAAAACGTTGTGTGGAGTGACGAATCACGGTACACAATGTGGCGATCCGATGGCAGGGTGTGGGTATGGTGAATCCCTGGTGAATGTCATCTGCCAGCGTGTGCAGTGCCAACAGTAAAATTCGGAGGCGGTAGTGTTATCGTGTGGTCGTGTTTTCATGGATGGGGCTTGCACCCCTTGTTTTGCGAGGCATTATCGTAGCACAGGCCTACAATGATGTTTTAAGCACCTTCTTGCTTCCCACTGTTGAAGAGCTATTCGGGGATGGCGATTTTTTTTTTTTTTTTTTGTTTTAGGGCGCAAAACTGCTATGGTCATTAGCGCCCGGTCCGTGACTTAGGAAACAGTAAAAAACCGAAATTGGAAACCAGCAGCAATGGGAACGAAAGTCATAAAATTGGAGAAACTAAAAGCAGAAGGAAGGCTTAAAAATCCACTACAGAAAGGGGTTGGTTGCCCCATAAAAAGCTTCAAATGACTGACGTCATTTCACTGGCACTAGTAAACTCGAGAACGCGATCGGCTTAGCGCGTGTCATCTGCTAAAATCGACGATACATCAGGCGACAGCTGTAGACGGGAGCGTAACGGATTAAAATAGGGGCACTCAATTAAAAGGTGTCTTACCGTCCACAGCTGAGAGCAGTGGGGACAGAGTGGGGGAGGATCGCCGCTTAAAAGATGTCGATGGCTAAAAAGACAGTGCCCTATCCGGAGTCTAGTTAAAATTACCTCCTCCCGACGACGCGTTCTGGAGGAAGAGGTCCAAGCACAAGGAAGAGCTTTCACGTCCCACAATTTATTATGGGGAAGTGTCGACCAATGTGCGTGCCATAAAAGAACAACAGGACGACATAAAACGCTCCGTAGATCGACGAAGGGAATCGATTGAGTAGCTGGCCGAAGAAGAGAGACTGCAGTCTTGGCTGCATTATCGGCCGCCTCATTTCCACAGATACCAACGAGTCCCGGGAGCCAGAGGAACGCCACCGAGACGCCCCCCAGGTGGAGCAAGCGCAGACTGTCCTGAATCCGGTGGACCAGAGGGTGCACAGGGTAAAGAGCTTGGAGACTGAGGAGAGAGCTGAGAGAATCTGAGCAGATAACGTACTGTAGCCGCTGATGGCGACGGATGTAGTGGACAGCCTGGAGAACAGCGTAAAGCTCCGCAGTATAAACAGAACACTGGTCGGGAAGCCGAAAGTGATGTGGGGTGTCGCCAACAATACAGGCACTCCCTACACCTAACGATGTTTTCGAGCCATCGGTGTAAATAAATGTGGCTTCCGTCATTTGTGCACATAGAGCAGCAAATGCCCGACGATAAACAAGTGGAGGGGTACCATCCTTGGGAAAACGTCAAAGGTCAAGGAGCAGGCAGATCCGAGGACGGACCCAAGGCGGTGCTGTACCCCAAGTTGTCAAGAAGGTTTTAGGAAAGCGGAAGGAAAAAGAATGGAGCAGTTGACGGAAGCGGACTCCCGGTGGTAGAAGGGAGGAGGGGCGGCCTGCATACCCTACATCAAAGGAGGCGTCGAAAAAAATGTCATGGGCTGGATTAGCAGGCATGGAAGACAGATGGCTAGCATAACGACTCAGAAGGACTGCTCGCCGATTGGGCAGCGGAGGTTCAGCAGTCTCAGCATAAAGGCTTTCCACAGGGATGGTGTAAAAAGCTCCAGACACTAAACGTAATCGACGGTGGTGGATAGAGTCGAGACGCCGAAGAATAGACGGCCGAACAGAGGAGTAGACTATGCTTCCATAGTCCAATTTCGAGCGCACTAAGGCGCGATAGGGGCGGAGAAGGACCACTCGTTCCACTCCCCAGGAGGTACCGTTCAGGACACGGAGGGTGTTGAGGGATCGCAGACAGCGAGCCGAAAGATAGGAAACGTGGGAGGACCAGCACAGTTTTCTGTCAAACATAAGACCCAAGAATTTAGCGACGTCTGAAAACGGAAGGTTGACAGGTCCTAGATGTAAGGAGGGTGGAAGAAACTCCTTACGTCGCCAAAAATTAACACAAACGGTCTTACTGGGAGAAAAACGGAAGCCGGTTTCGATGCTCCAAGAGTGGAGGCGATCGAGACATCCTTGAAGACGTCGTTCAAGAAGGCTGGTCCGTTGAGAGCTGTAGTAGATCGCAAAATCGTCCACAAAGAGGGAGCCCGAGACATCAGGAAGGAGACAATCCATAATTGGATTTAAGGCAATGGCAAACAGTACAACACTCAGCACGGAGCCCTGCGGTACCCCGTTTTCTTGGGAGAAAGTACGGGAGAGTGTTCACCCGCACTCTAAATTTTCGCTCTGCCATAAATTCGCGAAGGGACAGCCGACCTCGAAAGCCCCAAGAGAACAGTGTGCGGAGGATGCCTGTCCTCCAACAGGTATCGTATGCTCTCTCCAGATCAAAAAATATTGCTACTGTTTGGCGTTTCCGGAGAAAATTGTTCATGATATAAGTGGAGAGAGCAACAAGATGGTCAATTGCAGAACGATGTTTTCGGAATCCGCATTGGGCAGGTGTTAAAAGACTGCGGGATTCCAGCCACCAAGCTAAACGGTAATTCACCATACGCTCCAAAACCTTACAGATACTACTCGTGAGAGAAATGGGGCGATAACTAGAGGGGAGATGTTTGTCCTTTCCAGGTTTCGGAACAGGAACGACGATAGCTTCCCGCCATCGTCTGGGAAAAGTACTGTCGGTCCAAATTCGATTATAAAGGCGAAGGAGGTAGCGCAGACTATGGGTTGATAAATGCAGCAACATTTGGACGCGGATACCATCGGGTACTGGGGCGGAGGAGCGAGAAGAAGAGAGTGCATGTTGGAGTTCCCGCATGGAGAAAACAGTATTGTAGCTTTCGCGATTTTGAGAGGAGAAAGCAAGATGTCGCACTTCCGCTGCACGTTTCTTCGGGAGAAACGCTGGCGGGTAATTTGAAGAGCTCGAAATCTCAGCAAAGTGCTGACCCAATGAGTTAGAAATTGCGACGGGGTCCACTAATGTATCATGCGCGACAGTGCGCCCAGAGACCGGGGAGAAACTAGGCGCGCCTGAGAACCGTCGAAGCCGACTCCAAACTTCCGAGGAGGGAGTGAAGGTGTTA